>NC_141003.1:61959732-62133526 GCF_052327205.1 Somniosus microcephalus
TGCCCAGATAATTTGCTCATGCAAGTGAGAATTGGGAGGCAATTTACACATGGGGAGCATCACAGTTAAACCCCAGTGTTTCTGGAGAGACTCTTTACTACAACAGGGTAGATTAAGAAGCGATCTGATATATTGTTGAATAGTCTGAGAAATTTCGGTAAGATAAATGGGATAAACAATTTCCACTGATCAATGAGTAGGTAACAGGAAGCAGGTAAATTTAAAATCATCACTAAAGGAACAAAGGGTGAGGTTGGACCAGAAACCGCGGGGGACGGAAGAATCCATAATAGGGACTGAGGGGAGAGGTCTTTCAAAGAGGGCACAGGGACGATGGGGCGGATGGCCTCCTTCTGTGCTGGAGAAGATTCTCCGATTCTATAAGCTGGATCCTGGCCTCTGATGTAACCTCACTCACTTACTTTCCAGCAGGAATGAGGAGCAGGACCCCTGGCTGAACTTCCCCTCCCTCCTGAGTCCCATTGTACCTCCCTCACTGCTGCCCCTGCCTGATGATAACTATTAGCTGATTCCAGGGACCCGCCATTCTGATCTACGTTAATTGGTTACTCACCGTACACACACATGTGTGGCAGGGGTTCGCTGCTGAAACCCAGTGTGATCCTCCCACATAGTGCTTGCCGAGATGGATACAGACTGCGGAAGGGCAGAGAGACACAGTCAGACAGGATCCAGAAGCCAACCTGCTCACCACCGACAAAAGGGTCCTTCTGCAGGTGCCAGGTCCTTAATTTACATATGTAATTTACATATATAAGGGGGTCTAACGCCTACAAAAATGGCCCCATGTATTGATCAAATGGGCCAATGCCTACACAGATTAGGGCAGGGTGTCCCACTGCTAAATTGGTCTGCTTTGCGCCTGTTTTATGATAAATGTGCGCAACTCATCCCTATTTCTACCCGAGAGTGTTTGTCCCCGTACTCTGTAAGGGTGGCACATACCTGGGCACTCCGGGCAGCACTGGCTCGGACTGGTAATCGGCTTCGAGCAGGTTACCTGAGGACACACAACCTCCAAGCACAACACATTTCCATCGAGGCAACTGCAGCGCTTACAGGGGTCGGACAAAGGGAAGAAGTTTTCTCGGTTTTTGTATTCCAGGCCCTCGAAGGAACAGCGATTGCAGACGGGGCAACAGGCGGTGCTGGGGACCGGGTGAGTGCACTGCTTGGAGCACGGCCTCTGCCAGCAGCTCACCACCTCAGCCTGAGGACAGAACAGCAGGGTGAATAACAGAACAAAGTACCGAACCACAACAGCCCACTCGGCCCATCAACCCAGCTCCTCACACAGCCCCTGTGCATTCTACCCCATCAACCCAACTCCTCACACAGCCCCTGTACACTCAGCCCCATCAACCCAGCTCCTCACACAGCCCCTGTACACTCAGCCCATCAACCCAGCTCCTCACACAGCCCCTGTACACTCAGCCCATCAACCCAGCTCCTCACACAGCCCCTGTACACTCAGCCCCATCAACCCAGCTCCTCACACAGCCCCTGTACACTCTACCCCGTCAACCCAGCTTCTCACACAGCCCCTGTACACTCTACCCCATCAACCCAGCTTCTCACACAGCCCCTGTACACTCAGCCCATCAACCCAGCTCCTCACACAGCCCCTGTACACTCAGCCCCATCAACCCAGCTCCTCACACAGCCCCTGTACACTCAGCCCATCAACCCAGCTCCTCACACAGCCCCTGTACACTCAGCCCATCAACCCAGCTCCTCACACAGCCCCTGTACACTCAGCCCATCAACCCAGCTCCTCACACAGCCCCTGTACACTCTACCCCGTCAACCCAGCTCCTCACACAGCCCCTGTACACTCTACCCCGTCAACCCAGCTTCTCACACAGCCCCTGTACACTCTACCCCATCAACCCAGCTTCTCACACAGCCCCTGTACACTCAGCCCATCAACCCAGCTCCTCACACAGCCCCTGTACACTCTACCCATCAACCCAGCTCCTCACACAGCCCCTGTACACTCAGCCCATCAACCCAGCTCCTCACACAGCCCCTGTACACTCAGCCCATCAACCCAGCTCCTCACACAGCCCCTGTACACTCAGCCCATCAACCCAGCTCCTCACACAGCCCCTGTACACTCAGCCCATCAACCCAGCTCCTCACACAGCCCCTGTACACTCTACCCCATGAACCTAGCTCCTCACACAGCCCCTGTACACTCAGCCCATCAACCCAGCTCCTCACACCGCCCCTGTACACTCAGCCCATCAACCCAGCTCCTCACACAGCCCCTGTACACTCTACCCCATGAACCTAGCTCCTCACACAGCCCCTGTACACTCAGCCCATCAACCCAGCTCCTCACACAGCCCCTGGACACTCAGCCCATCAACCCAGCTCCTCACACAGCCCCTGTGCATTCTACCCCATCAACCCAGCTCCTCACACAGCCCCTGTACACCCAGCCCATCAACCCAGCTCCTCACACAGCCCCTGTACACCCAGCCCATCAACCCAGCTCCTCACACAGCCCCTGTACACTCTACCCCGTCAACCCAGCTCCTCACACAGCCCCTGTACACTCAGCCCATCAACCCAGCTCCTCACACAGCCCCTGTACACTCAGCCCATGAACCCAGCTCCTCACACAGCCCCTGTACACTCAGCCCATGAACCCAGCTCCTCACACAGCCCCTGTACACTCAGCCCATCAACCCAGCTCCTCACACAGCCCCTGTACACTCAGCCCCATCAACCCAGCTCCTCACACAGCCCCTGTACACTCTACCCCGTCAACCCAGCTCCTCACACAGCCCCTGTACACTCTACCCATCAACCCAGCTCCTCACACAGCCCCTGTACACTCTACCCATCAACCCAGCTCCTCACACAGCCCCTGTACACTCAGCCCATCAACCCAGCTCCTCACACAGCCCCTGTACACTCAGCCCATTAACCCAGCTCCTCACACAGCCCCTGTACACTCAGCCCATCAACCCAGCTCCTCACACAGCCCCTGTACACTCTACCCATCAACCCAGCTCCTCACACAGCCCCTGTACACTCAGCCCATCAACCCAGCTCCTCACACAGCCCCTGTACACTCAGCCCATGAACCCAGCTCCTCACACAGCCCCTGTACACTCAGCCCATCAACCCAGCTCCTCACACAGCCCCTGTACACTCAGCCCATGAACCCAGCTCCTCACACAGCCCCTGTGCACTCAGCCCATGAACCCAGCTCCTCACACAGCCCCTGTACTCAGCCCATCAACCCAGCTCCTCACACAGCCCCTGTACACTCAGCCCATGAACCCAGCTCCTCACACAGCCCCTGTACACTCAGCCCATGAACCTAGCTCCTCACACAGCCCCTGTACACTCAGCCCATGAACCCAGCTCCTCACACAGCCCCTGTACACTCAGCCCATGAACCTAGCTCCTCACACAGCCCCTGTACACTCAGCCCATCAACCCAGCTCCTCACACAGCCCCTGTACACTCAGCCCATCAACCCAGCTTCTCACACAGCCCCTGTACACTCAGCCCATCAACCCAGCTCCTCACACAGCCCCTGTACACTCAGCCCATCAACCCAGCTCCTCACACAGCCCCTGTACACTCAGCCCATCAACCCAGCTCCTCACACAGCCCCTGTACACTCAGCCCATCAACCCAGCTCCTCACACAGCCCCTGTACACTCAGCCCATCAACCCAGCTCCTCACACAGCCCCTGTACACTCTACCCATCAACCCAGCTCCTCACACAGCCCCTGTACACTCAGCCCATTAACCCAGCTCCTCACACAGCCCCTGTACACTCAGCCCATCAACCCAGCTCCTCACACAGCCCCTGTACACTCAGCCCATCAACCCAGCTCCTCACACAGCCCCTGTACACTCAGCCCATGAACCCAGCTCCTCACACAGCCCCTGTACACTCAGCCCATCAACCCAGCTCCTCACACAGCCCCTGTACACTCTATCCCATCAATCACCATCCTCCCACAGTCTACTGCAAGAATCAGTGCTTGGGCCTCAGCTATTTACTATCTATATCAATGTCTTAGATGAGGGGACCGAGTTTAATGTATCCATCTGTGCTGGTTGGAAAATAAGCTGTGAGGAGGATATAAAGTGGCTGCAAAGGCATATAGACTGATTAAGTGATTGGGCAAGAAGGTGGCAAATGTGGGGAAATGTGATATTATCCACTTTAGTAGAAAGAATGGAAAGCAGAATATTTAGACTAGTAAATGTTGGTAATCCGAGGAATTTGGGGGTCCTTGTACATGAATCACAGAAAGTTAGCATGCAGTTACAGCAAGCAATTAGAAAGGCAAATGATAGCCTTTATTGCAGGGGGTTGGAGTATAAGAGTAAGGAAGTCTTGCTGCAATTATATAGGGCTTTGGTGAGATCACACCTGGAGTAATGTGTACAGTTTTGGTCTCCTTACCAAAGGAAGGATAGTGGGGTGCAATGAAGGTTCACAAGAATGATTCCTGGGATGAGAGGATTGTCGTATGAGGAGAGATTGAGTAGAATGTGCTTATATTCTCTGGCGTTTAGAAGAATGAGAGGTGATTCATTGAAACGTATAAAATTCTTAGAGGGCTTGACAGGGTAGATGCTGAGAGGCTGTTTCCCCTGGCTGGGGAGTCTAGAACTAGGGGTCATAGTCTCAGGATCAGGGTTCGGCCATTTAGGACTGAGATGAGGAGAAATTTCTTCACTCAGAGGGTTATGAGTCTTTGGAATTCTCTACCCCAGAGGGCTGTGGATGCTCAGTCGTTGAGTATATTCAAGACTGAGATCGATAGATTTTTGGGCAGTAAGGGAATCGAGGGATATGGGGATAGGACGGGAAAGTGGAGTTGATGTAGGAGCTCAGCCATGATCTTATTGAATGGCGGAGCAGGCTCGAGGGACTGTATGGTCTACTCCTGCTCCTATTTCTTATGTTCTTACCCCATCAATCACCATCCTCCCCATCCCATGTACACTCTCGCCCATCAATCTCCATCCTCCCCCATCCCATGTACACTCTCCCCCATCAATCTCCATCCTCCCCCATCCCATGTACACTCTCGCCCATCAATCACCATCCTCCCCCATCCCATGTACACTCTCCCCCATCAATCACCATCCTCCCCCATCCCATGTACACTCTCGCCCATCAATCACCATCCTCCCCATCCCATGTACACTCTCGCCCATCAATCACCATCCTCCCCCATCCCATGTACACTCTCGCCCATCAATCACCATCCTCCCCCATCCCATGTACACTCTCGCCCATCAATCACCATCCTCCCCCATCCCATGTACACTCTCGCCCATCAATCACCATCCTCCCACATCCCATGTACACTCTCGCCCATCAATCACCATCCTCCCACATCCCATGTACACTCTCGCCCATCAATCACCATCCTTCCCCATCCCATGTACACTCTCGCCCATCAATCACCATCCTTCCCCATCCCATGTACACTCTCGCCCATCAATCACCATCCTTCCCCATCCCATGTACACTCTCGCCCATCAATCACCATCCTTCCCCATCCCATGTACACTCTCGCCCATCAATCACCATCCTTCCCCATCCCATGTACACTCTTGCCCATCAATCACCATCCTCCCCCATCCCATGTACACTCTCCCCATCAATCACCATCCTTCCCCATCCCATGTACACTCTCGCCCATCAATCACCATCCTTCCACAACCCATGTATACACTAGCCAACATGGATCCTACCCACCCATTCAATCTCCTTCCACAGTACACTCTGTGTAGGTGGGATCAAAGGATATGGTGAGAATGTGGTATAAGATTCCTGAGGGACCCTGGTTCCAAATGATTTGAGGTTGACCCGTATTGATTTAACTTTATTCAGCACAAGCAAGACTTAATACATTACAGTATTCAAGCAGCAGTTTACAGAGTATAATTGAGACTTATATTAGCACTTTACTCTGACTAGAAGCCGTAGCCGTGAGTAATCTGCACCCTGTGTCTCTTGTCTCTCATCTCTCCTCATCTCCTGGGTGTCTCCTTGATTCTTCCTGAAATCTCCTACTCCTGAAATCTTCTACAATTTGTGGCTGTTAAGACCCCCTTCTTATACCCTTACTCTCATTCAAAACCTATGGGGCTAAAAATTCGGTGGCACCCCATTGGGGCGCCAGTCTCGCCTGGGCGCCAGAAGTCCCACCCCGGAAGGAGCCGCTTGCGCCAGCGCGATATTCAGTTTCTGCGCCCCAAATGGAAGCGGGGCACTGCTCAAGGTGGCCCGCATCCGTCTTGGGGCGCTGCAACTGAATATCGCAGCGCAATGTGCCGCAGCGCCACACGCTGCGGCACGGCGCGCTGCGGTACTGCAGGCCTTCCTCCCCTTCTTAAAGGGGAGGGGCCTGCACCAGCGTGATCTCCGATCGCGAGTGCCGGCAAAAGAGCCTGGCACTGAGGAGAAGTGCCGGGCTCTTGGGAGACAGCTGGCACTGCCCGGGGGGGGGGGCGGGGAGATCAGGAGGCCCGGGATGGCGGCGCGAGGAGGTGCTAGCAGGCAGCCAGCGAAAAAAATGGCCGCCCCGCACCTCCCCGTTAATTAGCGCCACTACCGCCGCAGGTAGGCCCTCCTGAACCGGTCGCAATTTGCGACCGGCGCGACCAAATATCGCGATCGGGGCGGTAGCAGGGCGCTGCGCACACCGATGAAGTCATCGGTGGCGGCGCAGCGCTACAGGCTAATGCCGCCATTAGTGCCCCGCTAAATTTCGCGGGAGGCGTGGCCAGTGGCACTAAAACCACTAAGTGCCCTCTTTGGGCGCTAACTGGTGGCGCAGGCCACCGAATTTCTAGGCCATGGAGTCCTCCTGAACCAATCACTCGCTGACACCCAAACCCAAAATCCAATCATAAAGATGCCACGTTCGTACTACCCTGGCTTATGCAGGTTTTTCGTCTTATGACACCCTTACATCATCTGTTTTTGACCATCAAGACTCATATCTGGGGTAGTTATGGCAATACAAAAGGAACATGTCTCCATAGGTTGAGATATGACCCTTGCTCTTGGACTTTGTTTTTAGTTCACTGCAGATGTTGTAACATTCCAGCACAATGACAACTGCAGCTAACCTTGGTTCCCAGACTAACTGCAGTCCATTCGACCGTGGCAATCTCTTTCTCACCCCAGGTTGTTTGGTTACAGCTTACTCAGAGACTCACAAACTTAAGCATAAGAAAAAGGGTTACGTATTATACATAATCCAGGTTACCATTGCATATTGTTGATGATTACAGACTTTCATATTTAATTCTTACATCTGATTATAAATCCATTACTGATGATTATAAGATACTGATGGTTATGAGAGTAAAGCAAGTATTCAAAAAACAACTAATCCATGATAATCGTACAGTGGGTAGGTGGGGTTGGGCTGAAGGTGTGTATTTGGGATTGAGATTGGGATATGTTGGGCTGGTGGGGTTGGGGTTCGTTGGGCTGATGGGGTCAGGGTTGGGCTGGTGGGGTTGGGGTTCGTTGGGCTGGTGGGGTCGGGGTTGGGGTTCGTTGGGCTGATGGGGTCAGGGTTGGGGTTCGTTGGGCTGGTGGGGTCAGGGTTCGGGTTCATTGGGCTGATGGGGTCAGGGTTGGGGTTCGTTGGGCTGGTGGGGTCAGGGTTCGGGTTCATTGGGCTGATGGGGTCAGGGTTGGGGTTCGTTAGGCTGATGGGGTCAGGGTTCGGGTTCATTGGGCTGATGGGGTCAGGGTTGGGGTTCGTTAGGCTGGTGGGGTCAGGGTTGGGGTTCGTTAGGCTGGTGGGGTCAGGGTTCGGGTTCATTGGGCTGATGGGGTCAGGGTTGGGCTGGTGGGGTTGGGGTTCGTTGGGCTGGTGGGGTTGGGGTTCGTTGGGCTGATGGGGTCGGGGTTGGGGTTCGTTGGGCTGATGGGGTCAGGGTTGGGGTTCGTTGGGCTGATGGGGTCAGGGTTGGGGTTCGTTAGGCTGGTGGGGTCAGGGTTGGGGTTCGTTAGGCTGGTGGGGTCAGGGTTCAGGTTCATTGGGCTGATGGGGTCAGGGTTGGGGTTCGTTAGGCTGGTGGGGTCAGGGTTGGGGTTCATTGGGCTGATGGGGTCACGGTGGGGTTCATAGAAACATAGAAGATAGGAGGAGGAGTAGGCCATTCGGCCCCTCGAGCCTGTTCCGCCATTTAATGAGGTCATGGCTGATCATCCAAATTCAGTACCCTGTCCCTGCTTTCTCCCCATATCCCTTGAGCCTTAAGAAATATATCTAACTCCTTCTTGAATGTATTTAATGAATTGGCCTCAACTGCCTTGTGTGGTAGAGAATTCCACAGGTTCACCACTCTCTGGGTGAAGAAATTCCTCCTCATCTCAGTCCTAAATGGCTTACCCCTTATCCTTAGTCTGTGACCCCTGGTTCTGGACTCCCCCGCCATCGGGAACATCCTTCCTGCATCTAGTCTGTCTAGTCCTGTTAGAATTTTATAAGTTTCAATGAGATCCCCTCTCATTCTTCTAAACTCTAGCGAATATAAGCCTAATCGACCCAATCTCTCTTCATACGTCATTCCTGCCATCCCAGGTATCAGTCTGGTGAATCTTCGCAGCACTCCCTCCATGGCAAGAACATCCTTCCTCAGATAAGGCGACCAAAACTGCACACAATACTCAAGGTGTGGTCTCACCAAGGCCCTGTACAACTGCAGCAAGGCATCCTTGCTCCTGTACTCGAATCCTCTCGCTATGAAGGCCAACATATCATTTGCCTTCTTAACCACCTGCTGCACCTGCATGCTTACCTTCAGCGACTGGTGCACAAGGACACCCAGGTCTCGTTGCACTTCCCCTTTTCCCAATCTATTGCCATTCAGATAATAATATGTCTTCCTGTTTTTGCCACCGAAGTGGATAACCTCACATTTATCCACATTATACTGCATTTGCCATGCATCTGCCCAATCACCCAATCTGTCCAAATCATACTGGAGTTTCTCTGCATCCTCCTCACAGCACACACGCCCACCCAGCTTTGTGTCATCTGCAAACTTGGAGATATTACATCTAGTTCCCTCGTCTAGATCATTAATATATATTGTTAATAGCTGGGGTCCTAGCACCGATCCCTGCGGTACCCCATTAGTCACTGCCTGCCATTCGGAAAAAGACCCGTTTATTCCAACTCTTTGCTTCCTGTCTGCCAACCAATTCTCTGTCCAAGACAGTACCTTACCCCCAATCCTGTGTGCTTTAACTTTGCACGCTAATCTCTTATGCGGGACCTTATCGAAAGCCTTCTGAAAGTCCAAATACACCACATCCACTGGTTCTCCCATATCTATTCTACCAGTTACATCCTCAAAAAATTCCAGTAGATTAGTCAAGCATGATTTACCTTTTGTAAATCCATGTTGACTTTGTCCGATCCTGTCACTGTTTTCCAGGTGCTCTGCTATTACATCTATTGTAATGGACTCTAGCATTTTTCCCACTACCGATGTCAGACTTACCGGTCTATAATTCCCCATTTTCTCTCTACCACCTTTTTTAAATAGTGGGGTTACATTAGCTCCTGAGGTGATGGGCTGATGGGGTCAGGGTTGGGGTTCGTTGGGCTGGTGGGGTCAGGGTTGGGGTTCATTGGGCTGCTGGGGTCAGGGTTGGGGTTCATTGGGCTGGTGGGGTCAGGGTTAGGGTTCATTGGGCTGATGGGGTCAGGGTTGCGGTTCATTGGGCTGATGGGGTCAGGGTTGGGGTTCATTGGGCTGGTGGGGTCAGGGTTGGGGTTCGTTAGGCTGGTGGGGTCAGGGTTGGGGTTCATTGGGCTGGTGGGGTCAGGGTTGGGGTTCGTTAGGCTGGTGGGGTCAGGGTTGGGGTTCATTGGGCTGGTGGGGTCAGGGTTGGGGTTCGTTAGGCTGGTGGGGTCAGGGTTGGGGTTCGTTGGGCTGGTGGGGTCAGGGTTGGGGTTCATTGGGTTGGTGGGGTCAGGGTTGCGGTTCATTGGGCTGATGGGGTCAGGGTTGCGGTTCATTGGGCTGCTGGGGTCAGGGTTGCGGTTCATTGGGCTGCTGGGGTCAGGGTTGGGGTTCGTTAGGCTGATGGGGTCAGGGTTGGGGTTCATTGGGCTGGTGGGGTCACGGTTGCGGTTCATTGGGCTGGTGGGGTCAGGGTTGCAGTTCGTTAGGCTGGTGGGGTCAGGGTTGCGGTTCATTGGGCTGGTGGGGTCAGGGTTGGGGTTCATTGGGCTGATGGGGTCAGGGTTGGGGTTCATTGGGCTGATGGGGTCAGGGTTGCGGTTCATTGGGCTGGTGGGGTCAGGGTTGCGGTTCATTGGGCTGATGGGGTCAGGGTTGCGGTTCATTGGGCTGATGGGGTCAGGGTTGGGGTTCATTGGGCTGGTGGGGTCAGGGTTGCGGTTCGTTAGGCTGGTGGGGTCAGGGTTGGGGTTCATTGGGCTGGTCGGGTCAGGGTTGGGGTTCATTGGGCTGATGGGGTCAGGGTTGGGGTTCGTTAGGCTGGTGGGGTCAGGGTTGGGGTTCGTTAGGCTGGTGGGGTCAGGGTTGGGGTTCATTGGGCTGATGGGGTCAGGTTTGGGGTTCGTTAGGCTGGTGGGGTCAGGGTTGCGGTTCATTGGGCTGATGGGGTCAGGGTTGGGGTTCATTGGGCTGATGGGGTCAGGGTTGGGGTTCGTTAGGCTGGTGGGGTCAGGGTTGCGGTTCATTGGGCTGATGGGGTCAGGGTTGGGGTTCATTGGGCTGATGGGGTCAGGGTTGGGGTTCATTGGGCTGATGGGGTCAGGGTTGGGGTTCGTTAGGCTGATGGGGTCAGGGTTGGGGTTCGTTAGGCTGATGGGGTCAGGGTTGGGGTTCGTTAGGCTGGTGGGGTCAGGGTTCGGGTTCATTAGGCTGGTGGGGACAGGGTTGGGGTTCGTTAGGCTGATGGGGTCAGGGTTGGGGTTCGTTAGGCTGATGGCTCAGGGTTGGGGTTCGTTAGGCTGATGGGGTCAGGGCTGGGGTTCGTTAGGCTGGTGGGGTCAGGGTTGGGGTTCATTGGGCTGATGGGGTCAGGGTTGGGGTTCGTTAGGCTGATGGGGTCAGGGTTGGGGTTCGTTAGGCTGGTGGGGTCAGGGTTGGGGTTCATTGGGCTGGTGGGGTCAGGGTTGGGGTTCGTTAGGCTGTTGGGGTCAGGGTTGGGGTTCGTTAGGCTGGTGGGGTCAGGGTTGGGGTTCATTGGGCTGGTGGGGTCAGGGTTGGGGTTCGTTAGGCTGATGGGGTCAGGGTTGGGGTTCGTTAGGCTGATGGGGTCAGGGTTGGGGTTCATAGAAACATAGAAGATAGGAGCAGGAGTAGGCCATTCGGCCCCTCGAACCTGTTCCGCCATTTAATGAGATCATGGCTGATCATCCAAAGTCAGTACCCTGTCCCTGCTTTCTCCCCATATCCCTTGATCCCTTTAGCCTTAAGAAATATATCTAACTCCTTCTTGAATATATTTAATGAATTGGCCTCAACTGCCTTGTGTGGTAGATAATTCCAGAGGTTCAACTCTCTCTGGGTGAAAAAATTCCTCCTCATCTCAGTCCTAAATGGCTTACCCCTTATCCTTAGACTGCGACTGCTGGTTCTGGACTCCCCGACCATCGGGAACATCCTTCCTGCATCTAGTCTGTCTAGTCCTGTTAGAATTTTATAAGTTTCAATGAGATCCCCTCTCATTCTTCTCAGCTCTAGCGAATATAAGCCTAATTGACTCAATCTCTCCTCATACGTCATTCCTGCCATCCCAGGTATCAGTCTGGTGAATCTTCGCTGCACTCTCTCCATGGCAAGAACATCCTTCCTCAGATAAGCTGACCAAAACTGCACACAATACTCAAGGTGCGGTCTCACCAAGGCCCTGTACAACTGCAGCAAGACATCCTTGCTCCTGTACTCGAATCCTCTCGCTATGAAGACCAACATACCATTTGCCTTCTTAACCGCCTGCTGCACCTGCATGCTTACCTTCAGCGACTGGTGCACAAGGACACCCAGGTCTCGTTGCACTTCCCCTTTTCCCAATCTATTGCCATTCAGATAATAATCTGTCTTCCGGTTTTTGCCACCGAAGTGGATAACCTCACATTTATCCACATTATACTGCATTTGCCATGCATCTGCCCAATCACCCAACCTGTCGAAATCATATTGGAGTTTCTCTGCATCCTCCTGGGGTTTGTTGTACTGGTGGGGTCGGGTTTGGGGTTCGTTGGGCTGGTGGGCTCAGGGTTGCGGTTCATTGGGCTGATGGGGTTGGGTTTGGGGTTCGTTGGGCTGGTGGGGTCAGGGTTGGGGTTCGTTGGGCTGGTGGGGTCGGGTTTAGGGTTCGTTGGGGTTAGGGTTTATTGGGCTGGTGGGGTTGGGGTTTGTTGGGCTGGGGTTCATTGGGCTGGTGGGGTTGGTGTTTGTTGGGCTGGTAGGGCTGGGGTTTGTTGGGCTGGTAGGGCTGGTGTTCATTGGGCTGGTGGGGTTGTGGTTTTTGGGCTGGTGGGGTTGTGGTTCGTTGGGCTGGTGGGGTTGTGGTTCGTTGGGCTGGTGGGGTCAGGGTTGGGGTTTGTTGGGCTGGTGGGGTTGGTTTTTTTTGGGCTGGTGGGGTTGGGGTTCATTGGGCTGATTGGGTTGGGGTTTGTTGTGCTCGTGGGGTCAGGTTTGGGGTTCGTTGGGTTGGTAAGGTTGGGGTTTGTTGGGCTGGTGGGGTAGGGGCTTCATTGGGGTTCATTGGGTTGGTGGGGTCAGGGTTTTTTGAGCTGATGGTTTCCTCCTGTCCCTGACCATCCGAATGTAGTTACTTACCAGGCAGGTGCACTTTGAGCACTTCTCTGAGGGGGAGTTGAAGGTGGCTCCACTCTCGTACACTCGACCAAGGTAATTACAGATCCCGGTACACTGTGGGCAACATTCACCGCGAGGGGTCACTGGATTCTGACATGTGATAGGCGGGCAGGGCATCAACTCGCAAGTAACTCCACCATTCTGGAATAAAGCACCAGCACTGCCGTTACAATCCTGAGTTCAATTATCTGAGAAGCCCACAACACAAAGTGAGAAGCTGGCGATAGGTGTTCGATATAGAAATAGCATCAAAAGCAGCAGTGCCAAGGGGCCGCCATTCCAATGTCCACACTGTGAAATCAGGAGTGGCCCATTGACACTTTTGATTCCATACAATCATCCCTTGGAAATGGACCCAGGATAGGGCAGGTGAAGGGCAGAGGCTTCCGAGAAACTCACCGACAGGCAAGTTCCAAGAACATCACTCGTTAATCACCCAAATCAATCAAACCCGCGACCTCCAGCAAGGGCAGCAGGTGCATGGGAACACCATTATCTCCAAATTCCCCTTCAAGTCACACACCATCTCGACTTGGACATATATCGGCCGTTCCTTCATCGTCGCTGGGTCAAACCCTGGAACTCCCTACCTAACAGCACTGTGGGAGTACCTTCACCACACGGACTGCAGTGGTTCAAGAAAGCGGCTCACCACCACCTTCTCAAAGGGCAACTAGGGATGGGCAATAAATGCCGGCCTTGCTAGTGACGCCCACATTCCGACAATTAATTAAAAAAAAATCAAATCGACATTGACGTAAGAAAACTACCAGGCACTTGGTCTAAGTATTAAACAAGGCTTTAATCAACAGTTTTTCAACATGGAGATCTAGTTGTGTCCTTCACTAGTTCCTGTTAAAGAATGTCCTGAGCAAGCTGGGCCCATGCCCGAGTATTTATACTCGCCCTGGACAGCGCCACCAGCAGGCCGCCCAGTATCATTTCATAAGTCATTTCCACATGAATGACAAGATTCATGTCAGACATCACACTCAATGACTTTCGACCAACCTTTCACGCTGAATTCAATACAACTAATGATTGTCTCACAGTAGAGTTGCCCCATGTGCTGTTCACTGCCACTCATAAAAATATATGCAGCCTGATTCTTTAACGTATTGGGTGTGAGACTGAGTAACAGTGCCCAACATCTAGTAATCGAGCACATCTCTTCTTGGGCCTCCAATCACAGCTCTCTCTGGCTGTGGGTGAGCTGGGATTACAGGCTGTTCGCTCTCGTTCTCTTGCTCTCCTCTGATAGAAGCCATGGGCATGTTGCTCAGAGGCAGAGGCAGTGCCAGCTCCCATACAGTAGGTCTTATCCACAGAGAACTCATCAGTAGAATTGAGGTTTTCCCCTCATCCTGTGGTGGAATTCCTGGTGTCCACAGCCACTGTCCCTGGCATCTTGACTGAGATCAGGAACTTCCTATGCGGGGAATCGCAGGGACAGACCTGCACCCAATCACCCCAGGGAGCAGCGTTCCTCGAGCAACACACTGGATGGGCATCTACAGGACGTTAGTGAAGGATGGGTAGGAGAGCAACATGAACAGTGGTCACCTTCGGCACAAAGACCAATGGAACCAGCTCAAGGTCACTTCTAGAAGAATAGATTATAAAAGCAGAGTAGTTATGTTAAACTTGTATCGAACCTTGGTTAGACTACACTTGGAGTACTGTGCACAGTTCTGGTCTCCATATTGTGGCAGAACCACTGAATGACTCTGGCTAACTGTATATAATTCTCTTTAACGGTGTTCTAACACCAGCCTAAACCTGTACCATTGTGTTAGGCATTACTGTGTTTTGTATATAGAGTTTGCATGTACGGGGCGTGGCCCCTTTAAGAGCGCGGGAAAACGCGATGACGTCACGTCGCAAACCACGGGGCTGCACAGGCAGTCCTCGTGGCATCTCCGTTGAGTAAAGACCTCTTTAATTGTTCTCTGGTGTCGATCTCAGTTATTCGTAGGAATTCGTTAATTCCTACAATATTATAAAAAGGATATAGAAGCACTGGTGAAGGTTTAAAGAAGATTTATAAAGATGATACCAGAACCAAGTGGTTATAACTATCAGTTAAGATTGAACAGGCTGGGGCTCTTTTCTTTAGAAAAGGGAAGACTGAGGGGTGACCTTATAGAGGTCTTTAAAATTCTGAAGGGGTTTGACAGGGTAAATGTAGAGAAGATGTTTCCACTTGTGGGGAGTCCAAAACTAGGGACCATAAATATAAGATAGTCACTAATAAATCCAATAGGGAATTCAGGAGAAACTTCTTTACCTAGAGAGAATGGTTAGAATGTGGAACTCGCTGCCACAGGGAGTGGTTGAGGCGAATACAATAGATGTATTTAAGGGGAAGCTGGATAAACACAGGAAGGGGAAAGAAATGGAATGTTATACTGATAGGGTGAGTTAGGGTGAGTTGAAGTAAATAGAGTGGGAGGAGGTTCATGTGGAGCATAAACACCGGCATAGTTAATACTGAATAATTCGATGTAATGCAGCCTGTCTGGGATTCTCAGAGGGATTACTCGAGGGCACTTCCACCCTTCTCCTGCACTACTGTGCGATTCTGATCTTCAGGGCATTAATTGTTTTGAAGTTTCACTCTGGACTTTCCTTTGACTGTTAAGTTTTAGATTAGAGTTTGTACTTAACCTCAGGAATGTTTGAAGTATTCATTCCCAAATGGATTGACCAGTAGAACTGCAGGAATCAGTCATGTGCAGAGGGTGAAGGGACTGGGCAGAGAGCCAGGAACAGAAAGACAAGCCGAGATTTCAGGAGGGAATCCTGTCGCCATGTCGCTTGTTGTCGTGTCTGATTCCATTATTTCAATGTACGCGCACCTAATGGACCAGGAGCCCAGAGGTCGCGAGTTCAAATCCCACCAGGCAAGTTGTGAAAGTGAAGTCAATTAATCAGGTAATTTGTGTGCTGGCACCAGGAAAAATCACCATAAAAATTACCAATTGTGGTAAAAACCCAACTGGTTCACCGACTCTAGCCTCAAGAGATGTTGCCAGTTTTATAATCTATTGTGGCCTGACACGCCCTATATACATATGATGAAGCTGGTCAGAGTTATTCCACCCATCTCACAGTTAGAGAAACAAAACACATTGTGGGTAGATGGGACCCACTGACCAGACCCGCATGGTGTTAAAATACCTTACCAGACAGGTGCAGCGGTTACATTTGTTGCTTGGGTCTGGGAACTTTTCACCATTTTTACAATCTCTCTCACTGTATCGACAGCCCTCACACACCGGGCAGCCGCAGAGGTTGATCCCCGGGTGGGGACAAGACACTTTTCTGCACCGTTTGCTGTCACAGATCACTTGTCCCTTCTAAAGTGGAAGAAAAATGAAACATTATTGTACCCAGTGCCCATCTATCATAATGGCATGTGTCAACCCAACCATCACTGCACCCGGTGCCCACCCAACCATCACTGCACCCGGAGCCCACCCAACCATCACTGCACCCAGTGCCCATCAACCATCACTGCACCCGGAGCCCACCCAACCATCACTGCACCCGGAGCCCACCCAACCATCACTGCACCCGGAGCCCACCCAACCATCACTGCACCCGGTGCCCATCAACCATCACTGCACCCGGTGCCCACCCAACCATCACTGCACCCGGTGCCCATCAACCATCACTGCACCCAGTGCCCACACAACCATCACTGCACCCAGTGCCCACCCAACCATCACTGCACCCAGTGCCCACCCAACCATCACTGCACCCAGTGCCCATCCAACCATCACTGCACCCAGTGCCCACCCAACCATCACTGCACCCAGTGCCCAGCCAACCATCACTGCACCCAGTGCCCATCCAACCATCACTGCACCCAGTGCCCAGCCAACCATCACTGCACCCAGTGCTAATTAAACCATCACTGCACCCAGTGCCCACCCAACCATCACTGCACCCAGTGCCTACCCAACCATCACTGCACCCAGTGCCCACCCAACCATCACTGCACCCAATGCCCACCCAACCATCAGGGACCCATTGCTAATTAAACCATCACTGACCCAGTATACGATAATGACAGGAACAAATGGAAGGATCGATGTTGGGACTGTTGCTCTTTACTATTTTTATTAATGATCTGGATGTAGGTGTTGGGGCCACGATCTAATTTGCAGATGATTCTATGAGCTAGGCGAGTTTTGTAACTGTAGACAATGCTCGTCTGCTTCAGGCGGATCTTAATGTGTTGGGATATTGGGCTCATGACTGGCAAATGATGTATAACTTGGATAAGTGCAGTGTTATGCACTTGGGCAGGGCAAATGTTCAATATTCATACACCCTTCAGGGAAAAGCATTAAAGAAGGTGGAGATAGAAAGAGATTTGAGCATTCTAGTGCATTCATCTCTAAAGGTACATGAGCAATGCCGTGAAGTGACAGCTAGAGCGAATAGGGTTTTGGGGTGTATCCATAGGACAATTGAGTACAAGACGAGGCATACTATTTTGTCCTTGTACAAAACCTTGGTCAGGCTGCACTTGGAATACTGTGTCCAGTGTTGGTCTCCTCACGTGGTGGGTGATATTGAGGCTTTGGAGAGGTTGCAGAGGAGGGCCACTCGACTAATTCCCAGTTTAAAGCATCTTAGTTATCAAGATAGGCTAAAAGAGTTGGGAGTCTACACTTTAGAGAAGCGTAGGCTTAGGGGTGATCTGATTGAGGTTTATAAGATGATGAAGGGAATAGAATGCGTTACAGTTGACAGTTTGTTCCAATTAAATAGGTTAGGGAGGACCAGGGGTCACTCAGGTTAGGTGTCAGGAGGTGGTTCTTTTCCCAGAGAATGATGGACCTCTGGGACAGGTTGCCGTCTCGAGTAGTGGTTGCTGATTCGCTGAATTCCTTCAAGGGCGAGCTGGACTTGTTTCTGGTTGGGGGAGGCATCACCTCTTACAGTAGGTGGGTACTGCAGGGAATTCAGGGCCAGAGCGATCTCCTGGACTAGTTTTGATCACCTATTGGTCAGAGAGGAATTTCCCAGATTTTTTTCCCCCCAAATTGGCCTGGGTTTCTTATCTGGCTTTTCGCCTCTCCCAGGAGATCACATGGTTTCGGGAGAGGCGGAGAGTGTATATATTGTGATACACAAGGTATCGCAAGTGTGTGGGACAGGCTCGATGGACCAGAGGGTCTTTAATTGTCTGTCATTCTTTGTATGTTTGAGTGTAAACAGAAGAACATAACTGATGTGAAGAGGGGGATTGGCTGATCAGAGTTCATCCCTCATCGAATCTCACCCACTTGCTGCCAATTGTTAAAATGCAGCCGACCGGAACACTCAAAGAACTTCCATTTATGTGGCAGCTCATCCCCAGAAGTTTCACATACAGTGAATTTGTTTACAAGTGCAGTCCCTAATATTATGTAGGCAACACAGTAAAATCCCACCAACAGCAGAGGGCAGAAATAACCAGTTTTGGATGGTGTTGCTTGAGGGCCAGGACGCCAGGAGAACTCCCCTGCTCTTCTTCAAATACTGAAATGGCATCTTTTACATCCACCTGAGAGGGCAGATGGGTCCTTGGTTTAATGTCTCATCTGAAAGGCGACACCTCCGACAGTGCAGCACTTCATCAGTATTGCCCCTGACAGTGCAGCACTGCTTCAGTACTGCCCCTCCGACAATGCAGCACTGCCTCAGTACTGCCCCTCTGACAGTGCAGCACTGCTTCAGTACTGCCCCTCCGACAATGCAGCACTGCCTCAGTACTGCCCCTCTGACAGTGCAGCACTGTCTCAGTTCTGACCCTCCAACAGTGCAGTACTCCCTCAGTACCAACCCTCCGACAGTGCAGCACTTCCTCAGTACTGCCCTTCCGACAGTGCAGTACTCCCTCAGTACCAACCCTCCGACAGTGCAGCAATCCCTCAGTACTGCCCCTCCGACAGTGCAGCGCTCCCTCAGTACTGCCCCTCCGACAGTGCAGCTCTCCCTCAGTACGACCCCTCCGACAGTGCAGCACTCCCTCAGTACTGACCCTCCGACACTGCTGCTCTCCCTCAGTACTGACCCTGACAGTGCAGCGCTCCCTCAGTGCTGCCCCTCCGACAGTGCAGCACTCCCTTAGTACCGCCACTCCGACAGTGCAGCTCTCCCTCAGTACTGCCCCTCCGACAGTGCAGTGCTCCCTCAGTACTGCCCCTCCGACAGTGCAGCGCTCCCTTAGTACTGCCCCTCCGACAGTGCAGCGCTCCCTTAGTACTGCCCCTCCGACAGTGCAGCGCTCCCTCAGTACTGCCCCTCCGACAGTGCAGCTCTCCCTCAGTACTGCCCCTCTGACAGTGCAGTACTCCCTCAGTACTCCCCCTCCAACAGTGCAGCTCTCCCTCAGTACTGCCCCTCCGACAGTGCAGCTCTCCCTCAGTACTGCCCCTCTGACAGTGCAGTACTCCCTCAGTACTGCCCCTCTGACAGTGCAGTACTCCCTCAGTACTGCCCCTCCAACAGTGCAGCTCTCCCTCAGTACTGCCCCTCTGACAGTGCAGCGCTCCCTCAGTACTGCAGTATACAGTTACTGGCACGAATAGTCCCAAATGTATTTACAGCAACAATGAATTTTTCTGCTGAAGATTGAATCAGACCATGAGGATCTTACCCGGCATCGGCACTCCTCACATTTCCCTTTTGGAGCAGGGAATGTTGCTTCTTCCGCATAATTTTCACCCTGAAAATGACAACCTGCGAAAAGAAAGGGAAGGAGGTAACTAATCAAAGGACGGCCGCCAGTTGTGTGTACCATAGGACACTTTGTGGCTGAAGAATTGCCCCTCGTGTGGGGTAGTAGAGAGCGGCCATTGCCCCTGAAACTGCACAGTGGTAAAAGCCAGAGCCAGCAGGGGGCAGCAGGGTAAGGGGTAACCAGGGTAGAGAAAATATCAGCGATTGGGGGCTGTGGACCATTAACTGCATGAGCTGGGGGATATACAACACCTAACCCTCCCTCCAGCATTGCAGCATGAGCACAGACCCTTGACGAGATGAACACAGGAATTTAGAGGGCAGGAGATAAACCCTGTGATCCCTCTGGGCGGACAATGTCTTAGAAATCGCACTTCCCACAAAATCTCTCATTCCCTCGATTAAACATTTCACCAGGAATTTACCCAACTCTGTTGTGAATCTGCTGATCCAGTCACGGCCCAGTGTTCAGTGCACAGTACTCTCCACATGTTCACCACTACCTGTATGAAGTACTTCAATCTATACTGTTGCTTCACCATCCCTCTTCAAAATTTGCAAAGAAAGAAAGACGTAGGAACAGGAGGAGGCCATTCAGCCCCTCCAGCCTGTTCCGCCATTCAATGAGATTGTGGCTGATCAGTATCTTAACTCCATCCACCCCCCCCCCCCCCCCCTTGGCTCCATATCCCTTAATACCCATGGCTAGCAAAAATCTATCGATCTCAGATTTAAAATTACTAATTGAGCTAGCATCAACTGCTTTTTTTTAAATATTCGTTCATGGGATGTGGGTGTCACTGGCAAAGCCGGCATTTATTGCCCATCCCTAATTGCCCTTGAGAAGGTGGTGGTGAGCTGCCTTCTTGAACCGCTGCAGTCCGTGTGGTGAAGGTACTCCCACAGTACTGACTTTGTCATAGTGGTTTGATACAACTGAGTGGCTTGTTAGGCCATTTTAGAGTTAAGAGTTAACCACATTGCTGTGGGTCTGGAGTCACAGGATGGCAGATTTCCTTCCCTAAAGGACATTAGTGAACCAGATGGGTTTTTACGACAATCCGATAGTTTCATGGTCACCATTACTGATACTAGCTTTTTATTCCAGATTTATTTAATTAACTGAATTTAAATTCCCACAGCTGCTGTGGATGAATAATCCGGGCCTCTGGATTACTAGGCCAGTAACATAACCACGATGCTACCGTATCCCGTGGGAGAGAGCTCCACACTTCTACCACCCTTTGTGGGAAGAAGTGTTTCATAACTTCTCACCTGAATAGCCTGGCTCTGACTTTAAGGTTACGTCCCCTTGTCCTAGATTCCCCCAATTACTTTCTCCAACTACCCTATCAATTACTTTCAAAACCTCAATCAAATGACCCCTTAACCTTCTATATTCCAGGGAATTCAAGCCTAGTTTATGTAAACTATCCTCATAATCTAACCCTAGAGCCCTGGTAACATTCTGGTGAATCTGCTCTGCACTCCTTCCAAGGCCAATATGTCCTTTATAAGGTGTGGTGCCCAGAACTGTGCACAGTGTCCAGATCTGGTCTAACCAGAGTTTTGTATAGCTGTAGCAAAACTTCCTCCCCTTTATATTCTAGCCCTCTACTTATAAAGGCTAACATTCCATTAGCGCTTGCATTCCACTTGCATTTCTATAACGCCATTCACGACCTCAAGACTTCCCAAAGCTCTTTACAGCCAATTAAGCACTTTTAAGTGTATTCACTGTTGTAATGTAGGAAACACGGCAGCCAATTTGTGCACAGCAAGTTCCCACAAACAGCAATGTGATAATGACCAGATAATGGCTTAGAAATTCAGTTGCTTGCGCCAGCGCCTTAGGAGGAGGAGATGTTGGGCGCTAGGCGGCTAGCGGCCAGGCGTAGCGCGATCTGCGCCTCTCCCCAACTTCACTAGAGATTTAGCGTCGGCGCAAAGTCTTTGCGCGCGCTCAGCTGCGCGCACAGATCCTGACGTCATTTCATCGTGCAACGCCCTTTGTGCGCCCCAAACCGGAACTTCAGTGGCGCCGCCCTTCTTTGCGCCTGGCGCCCCCAGCGACTGGTAGAGGGGAACGGTTCCCAGTCGCTGCGGGGTGCGGGGGGCGCTATTTAAAGGGGACTCCTCCTGCATTATAAGTGACAGCCATTTTGTGCCAATCCTTCTGTGTGAGAGACAAAGGCAGAGAGCTTTCTGCTTTGACTCAGCGCTCGCACAGGTACTTCTGGCTTCAGGCCAGAGCTTTGCACTTGGATTTCACTTTCAGTGCCATAGCCTTGAGTCGCCACATATACTGTAATGGGGGCTACAATGGGTGGAAACGTTGGCTTTCTGCATTGCATTCAAAGGGATCAGAGACGCCGTGAGAGAGTGCCAGTCACGGCCAGACAGAGAAGGGCCAACAGGTGTCGGCACAGGAGGCCTTACCCACCCAGGGTATACCGCCAGCAGTTCTCATATCTGAACATGTCTGAGGAGCAGTGTGTTCGGAGGCTGTGATTCAGAAGGGAGGTGGTCACTGAGATCTGCCACCTGCTTCGCAGAGATCTGCAGCCACAGCTGAGGAGCAGGACGTCTCTGTCGGTGGCAGTGAAGGTGACGGTGGCTCTCAACTTCTATGCCACCGGCTCCTTCCAATCCGCTACTGGGGACATTGCCAACATCTCCCAGTTCGCGGTACATTGCTGCATCCGACAGGTGAACAATGCCCTTTTCAGAAGGAGACGTCAGTACATCTCCTTCCCCATGACCCTGGACAAGCAGCAAGAGCGTACAATGGGATTTGGAAGAATAGCGGGCTTCCCCATGGTCCAGGGCGTAGAACTGATGAACCAGCATTGGTCAGGCCTTGCTTCAGGGCTGCAGTGCGCAGGGCATGGCAGCCAGACAAGTCCACCCTCCCCCTTTAAGAGCTGACCGGCGCCAGAGTGTCTGCCGTCAATCAGCAACTCGCCGCACCTGCACTGCGCCCGCCCTCGGGGGTATCGCCCCGGACCGCCGGCTCAGCGCCTAATGATAGTCGTGCATCGCCTGTTTTAGCGCAGCAGCAACCTCATGGGGCGATGCGACTGAATATCGGCGAAGGTAGCGCGAACTTGCGCCGGGCGCAAACTTTAGCGGCCGCCCGACTGTAGCGCCCCGAATGTGGCTATACTGAATTTCTAGGCCAATGTGTTTTAGTGGTGTTGGTTGAGGGATAAATATTGGCCAGGACACCGGGGAAAATTCCCCAGCTCTTCTCCAAATAGTGCCGTGGGATCTTTACGTCCACCTGAGAAGGCAGATGGGCCCTTGGTTTAATGTCTCATCCAAAAGATGGCATCTCCGACATTGCAGCGCTCCCTCAGTACTGCCCCTCCGACAGTGCAGCACTCCCTCAGTATTGCCCCAGCAGTACAGTGCTCTCTCAGTACTGCCCCTCTGACAGTGCTGCACTCCCTCAGTACTGCCCCTCCGAAAGTGCAGCACTCCCTCAGTACTGCCCGTCCGACAGTGCAGCATTCCCTCAGTACTGCTCTTCCGACAGTGCAGCACTCCCTCAGTACTGCCCCTCCGATAGTGCAGCACTCACTCAGTACTGCTCCTCCGACAGTGCAGCACTCCCTCAGTACTGGCCGTCCAACAGTGCAGCATTCCTTCAGTACTGCCCCTCCGACAGTGCAGCACTCCCTCAGTACTGCCCCTCCGACAGTGCAGCACTCCCTCAGTACTGCCTGTCCAACAGTGCAGCATTCCCTCAGTACTGCTCTTCCGACAGTGCAGCACTCCCTCAGTCCTGCCCCTCCGACAGTGCAGCACTCCCTCAGTACTGCCCCTCCGACAGTGCAGCACTCCCTCAGTACCGCTCTTCCGACAGTGCAGCACTCCCTCAGTACTGCCCCTCCGACAGTGCAGCACTCCCTCAGTACTGCCCCTCCGACAGTGCAGCACTCCCTCAGTACTGCCCCTCCGACAGTGCAGCACTCCCTCAGTACTGCCCCTCCGACAGTGCAGCACTCCCTCAGTCCTGCCCCTCCGACAGTGCAGCACTCCCTCAGTACTGCACTGGAGTGTCAGCCTGGATTATGTGCTCATGCCTATGGAGTGGGGCTTGAACCCAAGACTTTCTTAGAACCACTGAATGATACAGCACAGGAGCCATTCGGCCCATCGTGCCTGTAGAGCTATACAATTAGTCCCTCTCCCCTGCTCTTTCTCCAAATGTTTCCTGTTCAAATATTTATCAAATTCCCTTTTGAATGTTACTATTGAAACTGCTTCCACCACCTTTTCAGGCAGTGCATTCCAGATCGCAACAACTTGCTGCATAAAAAAAATTCTCCTATCTCTCCTCTGGTTTTTTTTGCAGATTACCTTCAATCTGTGTCCTCTGGTTACCGACCCTCCTGCCAGCGGAAACAGTTTCTCCATCAAAACCTTTCATATTTTGAACACCTCTATGAAATCTCCCCTTAACCTTCTCTGCTCTAAGGAGAACAACCCAGCTTTTCCAGTCACTAAGTATCTGAAGTCTCTCATCCCTGGTATCATTCCAGTAAATCTCCTCTGCACCCTAAGGGCTTGGCATCCTTCCTAAAGTGTGGTGCCCAGAATTGGACACAATTGTCCAGCTGGGGCCTAACCAGTGATTTTAAAGGTTTTGCAAAACTTCCTTGCTTTTGTAGTCTGTTCCTCTATTTATAAAGTCAAGGATTCCGTATTCCTTTTTAACAGCTTCATTAACTTGTCCTGCCACCTTCAAAGACTTGTGTACTTACACCCTCAGGTCTCACTGTTCCTGCACACCCTTTAAAATTGTACCATTTAGTTTCTATTGCCTCTCCTCATTCTTCCTATCAAAATATATCACTTCACACTTCTCTGCGTTAAATTTCATCTGCCATGTGTCTGCCCATTTCACCAGTCTGTCTATGTCCTCCTTCGATGGAATCTGGAACAGTACCCATGGATTGGAAGGTAGCTAATGTTACCCCACTATTCAAAAAAGGTGGTAGAGAGAAAGCGGGGAATTACAGACCGGTAAGCCTGACATCGGTAGTGGGGAAAATGCTAGAGTCCATTATAAAAGATGTAATAGCAGAGCACTTGGAAAACGGTGACAGGATCGGACAAAGTCAACATGGATTTACAAAAGGTAAATCGTGCTTGACTAATCTACTGGAATTTTTTGAGGATGTAACTGGTAAAATAGATAAGGGAGAACCAGTGGATGTGGTGTATTTGGACTTTCAAAAGGCTTTCGATAAGGTCCCGCATAAGAGATTAGCGTGTAAAGTTAAGGCACATGGGATTGGGGGCAAGGTATTGACTTGGATAGAGAACTGGTTGGCAGACAGAAAGCAAAGAGTTGGAATAAACGGGTCTTTTTCCGAGTGGCAGGCAGTGACTAGTGGGGTACCTCAGGGATCGGTCCTTGGACCCCAGTTATTCACAATATATATTAATGATCTAGACAAGGGAACTAGATATAATAGCTCCAAGTTTGCAGGCGACACAAAGCTGGGTGGGCGTGTGTGCTGTGAGGAGGATGCTGAGAAACTCCAGGATGATTTGGACAGGTTGGGTGATTGGGCAGAAGCATGGCAGATGCAATATAACGTGGATAAATGCGAGGTTATCCACTTTGGTGTCAAAAACAGGAAGGCAGATTATTATCTGAATGGCAATAGATTGGGAGAAGGGGAAGTGCAACGAAACTTGGGTGTCCTTGTACACCAGTCGCTGAAGGTAAGCATGCAGGTGCAGCAGGCGGTTAAGAAGGCAAATGGTATGTTGGCCTTCGTAACGAGAGGGTTTGAGTACAGGAACAAGGATGTCTTGCTGCAGTTGTACAGGGCCTTGGTGAGACCACATCTTGAGTATTGTGTGCAGTTTTGGTCGCTTTATCTGAGGAAGGATGTTCTTGCCATGGAAGGAGTTCAGCGAAGATTCATCAGGCTGATACCTGTGATGGCAGGAATGACGTATGAGGAGAGGTTGGGTCGATTGGGCTTATACTCGCTGGAGTTTAGAAGAATGAGAGGGGATCTCATTGAAACTTATAAAATTCTGACAGGACTGGACAGACTAGATGCAGGAAGGATGTTCCCGATGGTCGGGGAGTCCAGAACCAGGGGTCACAGTCTAAGGATAAGGGGTAGGCCATTTAGGACAGAAATGAGGAGGAATTTCTTCACCCAGAGAGTGGTGAACCTGTGGAATTCTCTACCACAGAAGGCAGTAGAGGCCAATTCATTAAATATATTCAAGAAGGAGTTGGATATATTTCTTAAGGCTAAAGGGATCAAGGGGTATGGGGAGAAAGCAGGGACAGGGTACTGAATTTGGATGATCAGCCATGATCGCATTGAATGGTGGAGCAGGCTCGAGTGGCCGAATGGCCTACTCCTGCTCCTATCTTCTATGTTTCTATGTTTCCTGAAGTCTGTTACTATCCTCCTCATTGTTTATTACACTTCCAAGTTTCTTTTCATCTGCAAACTTTGAAATTATGCCCTGTATACCCAAGTCTAGGTCATTCATATATATCAAAAAGAGCAGTGGTCCCAACACCGGCCCCTGGGGGACACCACTGTATACTTCACTCCAGTCTGAAAAACAACTGTTCACCACTACTCTCTGCTTTCTGCCCCTTAGCCAATTACGTATCAACACAGCCACTGTCCCTTTAATCCCATGGGCTTTAATTAGACCTTCTGACTCCGAGGTCAGATGCTACCACTGAGTCGCGGCTGGGGCCTGCTGTGGAAATGCCCGTTGTACAATCTGTAACTTTGTTTAACATAGAATCATAGAATTATACAGCACTGAAGGAGCCTATTCTTAATCATATTTAATTTGTCGACACCCTTTAGTATCTTGAGTCCTTCACTTCGATCAGCCCAAGCCTCCTCTTCCCAGTGTAAACATTCCCAGATTCCACAGTCGCTCCGTATAACTCTGCTGCTCAATCCCACTCATACCTAGCTCATTCCCAGCTCATTTCCCGCTGAATCCCTGGTCTAACTCAGCTTGCGGGTTCACTGCCCCTCAGTTCACCCTCTCCAATATCCGGATGTCTTTCTCATGATTCGGTGACCAGAATGGTACCCAGTAATCAAGTTCAGAGCATCAGACTGTGATGGAGATTTACACTTACCGTCACACTGGGGGCAGTCACAGGGTCCGGTGATGGGATGGGGGCAGGGAGCTGGGGCACACAACTTCCTCACACACTGCACCGAGCCCATCTGCAACACAACACACAGCATGGGAATAACTGGAATGAGGGGCTCCACAGAGCGTCAGCAAACACCGTCGGATTGTTGGGCGGAGGGAGGAGAAAGAGGGTGAGGGTGGTGGTGGGGTGAGGATAGGGGGGGAAGGGGAGGGTGGGGGGAGGGTGGAGTGAGGGGAGGGTGAGGGAGAGTGGAGGGAGTGGGAGAGGGAAGGGTGGAGGGAGGGGATGGGTGGGCCGCGGAGGGGTGCCGGTGGGAGGTGGAGGGATAGTGGGGGAGGGGTGGAGGGAGAGGGAAGGGTGGAGGGAGGGGATGGGTGGGCCAGGGAGGGGTGACGGTGGGAGGTGGAGGAGGAGAAGGATGGGTGGGGGAGGGGGGTAAGGGAGGGGGAAGGTGAAGGGTGGGGGGAAGGGTGGGTGAGGGAGAGTAGGGGAGGGAGAATGGTGAATGGTGGGTGAGGGGAGGGATGGAGGATGGGCGAGGGTTAGGGAGGGGAGGGTGGAGTGAGGGAGGGTGGAGTGAGGGAGGGTGGAGTGAGGGGATGGGTGGGTCGCGGAGGGGTGCCGGTGGGAGGTGGAGGGATAGTGGGGGAGGGTGGAGTGAGGGGAGGGTGGAGTGAGGGGAGGGTGGAGGGAGAGGGAAGGGTGGAGGGAGGGGATGGGTGGGCCAGGGAGGGGTGACGGTGGGAGGTGGAGGAGGAGAAGGATGGGTGGGGGAGGGGGGGGAAGGGAGGGGGAAGGTGAAGGGTGGGGGGGAAGGGTGGGAGAGGGAGAGTGGGAGAGGGAGAATGGTGGGTGAGGGGAGGGTGGAGGGAGGGGAGGGATGGAGGATGGGCGAGGGTTAGGGAGGGGAGGGTGAGGGAGGGTGGAGTGAGGGAGGGTGGAGTGAGGGAGGGTGGAGTGAGGGTAGGGGAGGGTTAGGGAGAGGAGGGTGAGGGGGGAAGGTTAGGGAGGGGAGGGTGAGGGAGGGAGGGGAGGGGTGGAGGATGGAGGAGGTTTAGGGAGGGGAGGGTGGAGGGGGGAGGGATGGAGGAGGGTTGGGGGGAGGGTGAGAAAGGGTGGAGGGATGGAGGATGGGGGAGGGTTAGGGAGGGGAGGGTGAGGGAGGGTGGAGTGAGTTAGTGGAGGGTGTGGGTGGGGTGGTCGAGGGAGGTTGGGGGGAAGGTGGAGGGAGGGGAGGGGAGGGGACGGGAAGGGTGAAAATGAGGGTCAGCCCCTTGCCACCCTTAGGGGAGAGGTGCCAGTGATCATGAGGGTCGAACACCCTCTCACCCTCTCCCACAGAGTGTGGTGCCATTACTCACCCGGCAGGTACACTGTGAGCACGAGTCGGTGGGGTCTGCGAACGTCTGTCCATTGCTGATAGCAACACCGCCATAGTAACAGCCTGTGGGATACCGGACTGCTTATAATTGACAACATTTATACACAATATAGAAACAAGCACAATATTACAGAGAATCTACAGCAAAGAAACAGGCCATTTGGCCCAACAGGTCCATGCCTGTGTTTATACTCCACATAGAAACTAAGAAGATAGGAGCAGGAGTAGGCCATTCGGCCCCTCGAGCCTGCTCCGCCATTTAATGAGATCATGGCTGATCATCCAAATTCAGTACCCTGTCCCTGCTTTCTCCCCATATCCCTTGATCCCTTTAGCCTTAAGAAATATATCTAACTCCTTCTTGAATATATTTAATGAATTGGCCTCAACTGCCTTCTGTGGTAGAGAATTCCACAGGTTCACCACTCTCTGGGTGAAGAAATTCCTCCTCATCTCTGTCCTAAATGGCTTACCCCTTATCTTTAGACTGTGACCCATGGTTCTGGACTCCCCCGCCATCAGGAACATCCTTCCTGCATCTAGTCTGTCTAGTCCTGTTAGAATTTTATAAGTTTCAATGAGATCCCCTCTCATTCTTCTAAACTCCAGTGAATATAAGTCCAATCGACCCAATCTCTCCTCATACATCATTCCTGACATCCCAGGTATCAGTCTGGTGAATCTTCGTTGCACTCCCTCCATGGCAAGAACATCCTCCTCAGATAAGGCAACCAAAACTGCACACAATACTCAAGGTGTGGTCTCACCAAGGCCCTGTACAACTGGGTCTCCTCCCACCCCTCTTCATCTAATCCAATCAACGTAACCATCTATTCAGTTCTCCCTCATTTGTTTATCTAGCGTCCCCTCAAATGCAGCAATGCTATTCGTCTCAACTACTGCCTGTGGTAGCGAGTTCCACATTCTCACCACTTCCTGGGTAAAGAAGTTACTCCGATTTCTTTACACTGACTGGTGTGTCTCTCAGGGAGATGGTGCCTCTCAGTCTCTGCTCTCTCAGGGAGATATCTGTACACTGACTGGTGTCTCTCAGTCCCTGCTCTCTCAGGGAAATATCTGCACACTGACTGGTGTCTCTCAGCCCCCACTCTCTCAGGGAGATGGTGCCTCTCAGTCCCTGCTCTCTCAGGGAGATATCTGTACACTGACTGGTGTCTCTCAGCCCCCACTCTCTCAGGGAGATGGTGCCTCTCAGTCCCTGCTCTCTCAGGTAGATACCTGTACACTGACTGGTGTCTCTCAGTCCCTACTCTCTCAAGGAGATGGTGCCTCTCAGACCTTGCGCTCTCTTTCAGATATCAGCACACTGACTGGTGTCTCTCAGTCCCTCTCTCCCAGGGAGATATCTACACACTGACTGGTGTCTCTCAGTCCCTCTCTCCCAGGGAGATATCTACACACTGACTGGTGCCTCTCATAGGAACATAGGAACAGGAGTAGGTCATTTAGCTCCTCGAGCCTGTTCCACCATTCAATGAGATCATGGCTGATCTGTGACCTAACTCCTTCCCTTAATACCTTTGGTTAACAAAAATCTATCAATCTCAGATTTAAAATTAACAATTGATCTAGCATCAGTTGCCATTTGCAAAAGAGAGTTCCAAACTTCTACCACCTGGCTCTAATTTTTAGCCTATGCCCCCTCGTCCTAGAATCCCCAACCAGCAGAAATAGTTTCTCTCTATAGTTCCCCTTAATATCCTGACTACAACCCTAGTTTGTGTAATCTCTCCTCGTAATTTAACCCTTGGAGTCCAGGTAAAATTCTGGTAAACCTACGCTGCACTTCCTCCAAGGCCAATATATCCTTCCTAAGGTATGGTGCTCAGAACTGCTCACAGTGCTCCAGGTGTGGTCCAACTGTAGCTGTAGCATAACTTCTACCCCCTTGTACTCGAGTCCTCTGGATCTAAAGGCCACCATTCCAAGATTCAAGATTCTTTATGTAACTAGTACAATGGAATGCTTACTCCCCAATCACTCCCACAATAAAGCTGTGGGAGCTCACAGAGACACGTCAGCTATTTTTACAGCGCCGTGTTCAGAAAGTCAATTCTTTGGCATCCAGTGGCAGTGGGAGCACGATGTCCCTCAGCCGCTCCGTCCTCCCCACTGTTGCCGGCTCGGCTCCACGTGCGGTGGCCTGCTTCTCCCGCTCACCCTCTGGCCACCATTCCCGGCTCCCCTCCTCCCAGTCGGACTGCGAGTCATCAAGTCTGCTGCTGCGTCCCGATGCGCTGCGCTCCTCCGCCCGACTCGCCGAACACATCCTCCGGTCGCCGCGGCCTCCACCTCACCGTCGCCGGCTCCACGGTCCGACGGCCCAGGCCTGCTTCTCCCTCTTCCGGTCCAGCCTCTGGCCGCCATGCTCAGCTCCCCTCCTCCCGGTCGGAATCCCTTCCCGCTGAGGAGCGGCCGGCCGACGTGCCCTAGCGGATCGACGTGGCTGCTGCTGCTTGCCGCGCTGTGCTGCCTCCGCCCGACTCGCCGAACACCTCGCTCCGGTTGTGGGAGCGAGCGGCGAGAGCGGGCCACCCGAAGCAGGGAGAGCGCGCTAGCACCGGACCGTCTCGGGCGCCATCTTGGAATCATTAGCCTTTTTGATTATTTTCTGTAGCTGTCCATGACATTTTAATGATCTATGTACCTGGTCCCTCAAGTCTCTTTGGACCTCCACTGTTTTAAGCTTTTCACCATTTAGAATGTACCCTGTTCTATCCTTTTTAGGTCCAAAGTGGATGACCTCACATTTGCCTACATTGAAATCCATTAGTCACAGTTTAGCCCATTTGCTTAATCTATCAATATCTCTTTGTAATGTTATGCTTCCATCTACACTGCTTACAATGCCACCTATCTTTGTGTCATCAGCAAACTTGGATATGTGGCACTCTATCCCATCATCTAAGTCGTTAATAAATACGATGAATAGTTGAGGCCCCAATAAAGATCCTTGCGGGACACGACTAGTCACATCCTGCCAATTAGAGTGCCTGCCCATTATCCCTACTCTCAGGGAGATATCTGCAGACTGACTGGTGTCTCTCAGGGAAATATCTGCACACTGACTGGTGTCTCTCAGGGACATATCTGCACACTGACTGGTGTGTCGCAGTCTCTCAGGGAAATATCTGCACACTGACTGGTGCACCTTAGTCTCTCAGGGAAATATCAGCACACTGACTGGTGTCTCTCAGTCTCTTAGGGAAATATCAGCATACTGACTGGTGTCTCTCAGTCCCTTAGGGAAATATCAGCACACTGACTGGTGTCTCTCAGAGAGATATCTGCACACTGACTGGTGCCTCTCAGTCCCTCTGTCTCAGAGAGATATCTGCACACTGACTGGTGCCTCTCAGTCTCTCTCTCAGGGAAATATCTGCGGACTGACTGGTGTTTCTCAGTCCGTCTCTCTTTATCGGTGGTTATAAAACGGTGTCTTTACCTTCACAGACGGGGCAGCACTGTGCAGGAAGGTTGATGGGATGGCTGCAGCCTGGGTTGTAACATGGTCTCCTTGAACAGCTGACGAATCCACTCATACACTCACAGCGAGAGCAGGGGTCAAGAGGGCCAGGAAACTCCTGGCCATTCAGGTACTCCTCCCCCATGTAATTACACCCTGGGGCAAAAAGGGGACAGGATCAGGAGATACAAGAGCACAGTAGGACCATGCCCCACAACCAGCTACACAGAACTTTACTTCAGGGGGAGGCTGGCCAGGAATCTCACCCGAAATCAGGAGCAAATCTCGCCCCCCAAATTCAGCAGGAAATCCCCATAAAATCAGCAGAAAATCCCCCAAAATTAGAACATCATGCCTGCCTCCCCCCCAAATTATTACAAAGTATTTACAGCACAGAAACAGGCCATTCGGCCCAACTGGTCCATGCCGGTGTTTATGCTCCACACGAGCCTCCTCCCACCCTTCTTCATCTAACCCCATCAATATATCCTTCATATCAGCAGGAAACCCCCTCAAATCAATAGTAAATATCCCCAAATGGCCTGGAAATCCCCCCAAATGGGCAGGAAACCCCCCCAAAATCAGCAGGAAATGCCTCCAAAATCAGCAGGAAATGTCCCCAAATTAACAGGAATCCCCAAATCTTACTGTGACTCAAAGGGTGAGAGGTCAGTGTATGACCGGACCAGCTAATCCCCCTGGAGATATATCAATTTTGTCTGTAGATCGGTGATGGTTGAAGTTGAATGAGGTGGAATTATGAACTCCCGTGTCTGTCCGTACCGTCACAGGCTCTGCAGCAGTGGCCCTGTGCGGGAAAGGGGCACTCTAGCACGGGACAGGGCCTCATCTCACATGATACGCTGCCCTCTCTGCACACACACACGTTACAGTCGTCTGACGCATCAGCAAATTGCTCTCCGTTTGCAAACTCCTTTCCACCAAGCAGACAGCCTGCAAAGCAAGGTCAGAGAAACATCATCAGCCTAAGGTACCCATCACTCCCAGATCTGCCTCTCAATTCAATCTCTCACTCTGCATAGATCCCGCCCCCCACACCACACCCACACTATATCACATCACCGCACACCACATCACCACCCATACATCAAACCCTCACACACACACCCTACCCCTCCCTCCACTCCTCTTCACCCCAGCCCCCACACACCCCACCCCCACACGCCCCCACACACAACCCCACCCCCACACACACACCCCACCCCCCACACACCCTCACCCCCCACACACACACCCCACCCCCCACACACCCTCACCCCCCACACACACACCCCACCCCCCACACACACACCCCACCCCCCACACACACACCCCACCCCCCACACGCCCCCCACACACTACCCCACCCCCCACACACCCCCCCCACCCCCCACACACACCCCCCACCCCCCACACACACCCCAAACCCCACCTCCCCCAGCCCCAACACACACCCCCACCCCCACACACCCCCCCCCACACACCCCAACCCCCACACACACCCCCCACACACACACCCCACCCCCCACCCCACCCCCCACCCCCCCCCCACCCACCCCCCACACACACCCACACCCCCCACCCCCCCACACACCCCACCCCCCACACACCCCCCAGCCCCCACACACCCCCCAGCCCCCACACCGCCCCCCCACCCACCCCACCCCCACACACATCCCACCCCCTACCACACACCCCCACCCCCCAACACCCCCACCCCCACCACACACACACCCACCCCCCACCACACCCCCCCACCACACACCCCCCCACCACACACCCAACCACACACACCCCCACCACACACCCCCCCACCACACCCCCCCACCACACACACCCCCACCACACCCCCCCACCACACACACCCCCACCACCCCCACCCCCACCACACACACCCCCACCACACACACCCCCACCACACACACCCCCACCACACACACCCCCTACCACACACCCCCACCCCCCAACACCCCCACCCCCACCACACACACACCCACCCCCCACCACACCCCCCCACCACACACCCCCCCACCGCACACCCAACCACACACACCCCCACCACACACCCCCCCCACCACACCCCCCCCACCACACACACCCCCACCACACCCCCCCACCACACACCCCCCACCACACACACCCCCACCCCCCACCACACACACCCCCACCCCCCACCACACACACCCCCACCCCCCACCACACACACCCCCACATCACCCTCCCCCCCACCCACCTCACACACCACCATACACACCTCTGCCCCCTCCCTCTGTAAAAGGCGGTCCCTGATGGAGGAAGCCCTTGTTGTAACCAGGTTCCCCTCACATTAAACGATCATTACCATCACAGGTGCGGCAACAATCCTGCAGGATGGGGTGTGAGCACTGCAGGGGGGCACAGGGCTTCCTCTGACACGTGATGGTGCCATTATTACACATACAGGAACGGCACTTGTCCGATGGGTCGTAGAAACGCTGCATGTGTTTGTAGAGAATGCCGGAGTACAGACATTCAACCGGGGGAGCTAGCGCAAAGAGAAGAGGACATCAGCTCCCTGTAACTCTGATATACCCCACCACACCCCTCACCATAACAGTCATATACCCCACACTCCTCACTGTAAGAGTGATATACCCCACACCCCTCACTGTAACTCCAATATACCCCACACCCCTCACTGTAACTCTAATATACCCCACAACCCTCACTGTAACAGTGATATACCCCACACCCCTCACCATAAGTCATATACCCCACAATCCTCACTGTAACTCTGATATACCCCACCACACCCCTCACTATAACAGTGATATACCCCACACTCCTCACTGTAACAGTGATATACCCCATACCCCTCACTGTAACAGTGATATACCCCACACCCCGCAGCGTAACTCCGATAAACCCCGCACTGTAACAATGATATATTCCACACCCTCCACTGTAACAGTGATATACCCCAAACTCTGCACTGTGACAGAGATATACCCCACCGCCCTCACTGTAACAGTGATGTACCCCACACCCCTCACTGTAACAGAGATACCCCATACCCCTCACTGTAAGAGTGATATACCCCACACCCCTCACTGTAACAGTGATATATTCCATATCCCTCACTGTAAGAGTGATATACCCCACACCCCTCACTGTAACTGTGATATACCCCATACCCCTCACTGTAAGAATGATATAACCTGTAGTGTATGTACCTTTAAGAGGAACTATGTTTTTGAAGCCCCTGTATACTGTAGTACCAGTAGTGACCAAAGAAGTGTTTCAACAGGAACTAGGAACCCTGAAAGGCGCCACCGCCTCAATAAAAGTGGAAGATGCGGCAATTCCCAAGTTTTTTAAGGCAAGGCCGGTGCCATACACAATTCGTCCAGCCGTCAAGGCAGAGCTGGAGAATTTGGAAAAAGCAGGCGTGTTATCCAAGGTAGATTGGAGCGAGTGGGCAACACCCATCGTCCCGGTCATGAAGAAAACGTTGAATAATGATAAATCTGAAGAACAGAGAAAAGTTCGCATCTGTGGGGACTTCAAGGTGACTGTAAACCCGGTTCTTCACATGGTACAGTATCCTCTTCCGAGGATAGAAGGTATTTTCGCCTCACTATCCGGAGGGAAACGTTTCACCAAAATTGACTTAGCACAGGCATATCTACAGATGGAGGTTGAGGAGGCCTCTAAAAAGTATCTCACGATAAACACACACAAAGGCCTGTACCAGTACAATCGACTGGTTTTCGGAGTGGCATCAGCTCCGGCTATCTGGCAAAGAGCTATGGAGCAAGTCCTGCAAGGGATTCCGGGGACTCAATGCTACCTAGACGACATCCTTGTAACAGGAGAAAACAACAACGAGCACCTTGCCAACTTGGAGCAGGTGCTCACGAGGCTGAGAGAACAGGGCCTACGAGCAAATCGCCCCAAATGCGAATTTTTCCAGAAACAAATATCATATTGTGGCCATGTCATTAACGAAGAAGGGTTGCATAAGTCACCTGAAAAAGTTGAAGCGGCCGTAAAGGCCCCAGTGCCTGAAAATGTCTCACAATTAAGGTCGTTCCTGGGATTAGTAAATTACTATCATAAATTTTTACCAAACTTGTCGACGGTTCTGCACCCGCTTAACGCACTGCTACAAACGGGAGTAGTTTGGAAATGGAGCGAAGACTGTAAACGTGCCTTCCATAAATGCAAAGGCTTGATCACGTCCAGGGAAGTGTTGGCTCATTACAACCCATCATTGCCAATCAGACTGGCGTGCGATGCATCCCCTTACAGCGTGGGAGCGTTATTATTGCATAGATTCACTGATGGCTCGGAGCGGCCGATAGCTTTTGCGTCACGCTCATTGAACTCAGCTGAGCGTAACTATGCCCAGATCGACAGGGAGGCACTCAGCCTGGTGTGGGGGGTGAAGAAATTCAACCATTACCTACACGGACAAAAGTTTACCTTGTTGACTGACCATCAACCCCTCGTCTCCATATTCAACCCTAAAAGGAGCGTTCCCATTATGACAGCGCAAAGGCTACAGAGGTGGTCCCTTTTCCTAGGGGCACACCAATATGACATAGAGTACAAAGGAACAAAACAGCATGGGAATGCTGACGGGTTATCGCGCCTACCGTTGCCAACGGTGGAAGAGGCGCCTACTGTGGACCCAGTGGAGATATTCCACTCGACCATAGTGGAATGTCTACCGGTGACAAATTCTACCATTGAAAAGGAAACGCGAAATGACCCGACTCTCTCACGAGTCTACGATTTAACGGTGAAGGGATGGCCAGCACATGGTGAACCACTGTTGCCAGCATTCTCGCAAAGAAGAGAACAGCTGTCAGTGTGCCGAGGAACCTTGATGTGTGGATCCAGAGTGGTGATTCCACCCAAACTCAAGGATAGAGTGCTAAAGGAGCTTCACGAGGGGCATCTGGGTGGAGTGAAAATGAAGAACTTAGCCAGAGCATTTGTGTGGTGGCCAGGTATCGATGGAGACATCGAAGAAATGACCAAGAGCTGTCTAGGATGCCAGAAGGTCCAAAACGCCCCACCACAAGCCCCTCTACATCCATGGGAGTGGCCCTCATCTCCATGGCAAAGGGTACATATCGACTTTGCTGGTCCATTTATGGACTCAATGTTCTTAATTGTGGTGGATGCACACTCCAAGTGGCTGGAGGTAATAAAGATGTCCTCCACCACCACGGAAAAAACCATCACAGTATTAAAGACCATATTCGCCAGGAATGGGCTGCCTGAACAGATCTGTTCTGATAATGGACCGCAATTTGTATCCGAAGAATTCAGGAAGTTCTTAAAAAACAATGGGGTTAAGCACTACACGTCCGCCCCATACCATCCTGCCACCAATGGATTGGCTGAAAGGTTTGTCCAGACCTTCAAGAAGGCCATGGGTAATGAAGACATAAATCTAAAACATAAGGTAGATAACTTCTTGTTTGCGTACAGGAATGCAACACATGTGGTTACAAACCAAACCCCCGCCATGATGTTTTCAATAGAAGACTAAGATGCCGGCTGGATTTGGTCAAGCCAAACGTCAGAAGGGACGTAGAGAACCGGCAATTTCAAAGCATGAATGAAAGGCCAACTAGAACCTTCCAGATAGGTCAACCAGTTTTGGCCCGGGACTACCGTACCGAGAAATGGCAGCCTGGAACTATTTGCATACGACTAGGACCGCTGATGTATACCGTGGACATTGGAGAAAGCATAATAAGGCGCCATGCTGACCAGATCATAGAGTCATCCGAAAAAGGACAACCTACACCACAACTCTATACACCTAGTGATGAAGCAGAGATACCCATAGTATCTACCTCCGATCCGGTGATACTGGAACCAGATGAACCCAACACTAGCATTGAAGCCGAATCGACCTTGCCAAAAGAACCTACTACACCACCGAGGCGTTATCCGGACCGAGTCAGGAAGCCTCCAGAGAGACTGAATTTGTAATTGATTAACTTCAGCAAATGTGTATATTATTGTTCTTGTAAAAATGTTATTTAATGATTACTTAAAATGTTATGTACTATTTATCTAAAAGGGGAGGAATTGTAGTGTATGTACCTTTAAGAGGAACTATGTTTTTGAAGCCCCTGTATACTGTAGTACCAGTAGTGACCACTCGGGTATATAAGCCTGTGTAGCATCTTGTGTTGTTAGTTCACCTCCAGACTTTGTTCAGTAAACACTTGTTAAATCAACTCCTGCATTCCGTGTCTCCATTAACACACGGATCTAACATAACCCACACCCCGCACTGTAACAGTAGTATCTTCTTTTCTTCTTAGGCAGTCCCTCGGAACCGAGGATGTCTTGCTTCTACATTAAAAATGAGTTCTCAGGTGACTGATGAATCCAATGCGGGACCTACAGTCTCTGTCACAGGTGGGGCAGATGGTGGTTGAAATGTCTGAGCTCCCGGACAACGATAGCAGTATGGCGTTCCGGTCTGTCACTGTTGGGGTTGTCCATGACGTTCCAGGTCCCGAACTTCATTTTAAAAGGTGGAAGGTGCCTGTGCATGAATTCTTTTAATGTGGGGTGGCCATTGCACACCAGCTGCCACACGGGCTTGACAGAGCAAGGTCTTGGTCCAATGGCAAGGGGATGCAAGACGATTGGAGACCAGGCTCTGCTACATCAGCCTAGCACACACACACAAACATACTGCTACTGTCCCCCTCCCTCCTTCCCACAGGTCCTCTCTGCCTGGGTTTCGTAGGATGCATTGTGGTCCTCCCAACCTCGCTGTTGGTCCGTGCTGCACCTTCCCTGGGCCCCGATCCCGCTGCTGGTCAACGTTGTGCCATCCTGGGCCTTGACTGCACTGCTGGGCTCGTCGTCGCTCCTGGGTCCCGGTCTCGGACATATAACCACACCCCGCATCGTAACAGTGATCTACCCCACACCCCTCACTGTAACTCCGATATACCCCTCACTGTAACAGTGATATAACCCACAGCCCGCACTGTAACAGTGATATACCCCACACTCCTCACTGTAACAGTGATATACCCCACAGCCCTCACTGTAACTCCGATATACCCCTCACTGTAACAGTGATATACCCCACACCCCTCACTGTAACAGTGATATAACCCACAGCCCGCACTGTAACAGTGATATACCCCACACCCCTCACTGTAACAGTGATATAAGCCACACCCCTCACTGTAACAGTGATATACCCCACACTCCTCACTGTAACAGTGATATACCCCACAGCCCTCACTGTAACAGTGATATACCCCACAGCCCTCACTGTAACAGTGATATACCCCACACCCCTCACTGTAACAGTGATATAACCCACAGCCCGCACTGTAACAGTGATATACCCCACACCCCTCACTGTAACAGTGATATAAGCCACACCCCTCACTGTAACAGTGATATAAGCCACACCCCTCACTGTAACAGTGATATACCCCACACTCCGCACTGTAACTCCGATTTACCCCACACCCCTCATTGTAACAGTGATATACCCCACACCCCTCACTGTAACAGTGATATACCCCACACCCTGCACTGCAACACTGATATAGCCCACACCCCTCAGTGTAAAACTGATATACCCCACAACCCTCACTGTAACACAAATATACCCCACACCCTGCATGGTAACCCTCTGATATACCCCACACCCCGCACTGTAACACTGATATACCCCACACCCTGCACGGTAACCCTCTGATATACCCCACACCCCGCACTGTAACACTGATATACCCCGCACTGTAACACTGATATACCCCACACCCCTCAGTGTAACACTGATATACCGCACACCCCTCACTGTAACACTGATATACCCCACACCCTGCATTGTAACCCTCTGATATACCCCACACCCCTCAGTGTAACACTGATATACCCCACACCCCTCAGTGTAACACTGATATACCCCAAAACCTTCAGTGCAACACTGATATACCCCACACCCCGCACTGTAACATTGATATACCCCACACCCCTCAGTGTAACACTGATATACCCCACACCCCTCAGTGTAACACTGATATACCCCACACCCCGCACTGTAACATTCTGATATACCCCACACCCCTTAGTGCAACCCTCTGATATACCCCACACCCCTTAGTGCAACCCTCTGATATACCCCACACCCCTCGGTGTAACCCTCTGATACACCCTCTCTGTTGCACCATTTTGAGGAAAGCTTGCACCCACCTGGACACTGAGGGCAGCAGTCTCCTGGTAGGAGGAACGGGTCATTGCATGACTGAGGGGGACACCTCCTCGATAAACATTGTACGTTTCCATTCTACAAGGAGACAACACGTTATACAGGAAAAGCAGAAAGTGAAAAATAGCAGGGATGTGTCAGGAGAGTGTGGTTCTGAATGTGTCAGGGAGCGTGTGATTGTGTAAGGGAAATGATAAAAACAGGCATACTGAGGAATTGGAGATGGAGGGATAGAGATACTGAGGTGACTGGACATGGAGAGAGACACACTGACAGATTGGAGATGGAGAGAGAGACACTGAGGGACTGGAGATGGAGGGAGAGAGACACTTTTCTTCCAACACTAATCAAACTAACCCAAATTCTACCTCTTTACATCAGGGCAGAATTCTCTCCATACTCACTATGCAGTGACACTCCTTGCACTTGTTAGTAGGGTGTGGAAAATCAGCACCATTAGGGTACTCCTTCCCAGCATAGTGACAGCCTGCAGAGACACACACACAGAGCACTGCATAAAACATTCTCTATAGCCACTCCGGAACTGTCCACACTGCGTCTGTGATTGCAGTTACACTGGGAGCTGGAACACCCTCTTCCAATCTGGGCGCTCTGTCCACCCGTCCCTCCACGCTCTGTCCACCCGTCCCTCCACGCTCTGTCCACCCACGCTCTGTCCACCCGTCCCGCCACGCTCTGTCCACCCGTCCCGCCACGCTCTGTCCACCCGTCCCGCCACGCTCTGTCCACCCGTCCCGCCACGCTCTGTCCACCCGTCCCGCCACGCTCTGTCCACCCGTCCCGCCACGCTCTGTCCACCCGTCCCTCTAGCCATCAGTCGGTTTGCAGTCTATCTATCGTCAGTCTGTCCAGCCGTCAGTCTGTCCAGCCGTCAGTCTGTCCAGCCGTCAGTCTGTCCAGCCGTCAGTCTGTCCAGCCGTCAGTCTGTCCAGCTGTCAATCTGTTCAGCCGTCAGTCTGCCTGTCCTCCCTCAGCTGCTCATCCCGTTACCATTGCAGTTGTTTTGACAGCAGGACCCAGACAGTGGGTAGGAGCAGAGGGCGCTGATACAATTCCTCTCCTCACAGGTCACTTTGCCATTCAAACAGACGCATTCCTGGCACGGGTTCATGGGGTTCGGGAACCGCTGGCCATCCAATAATACACGCTCCTCAAACACGCAGTCTGCAGACAAAAACACAAGGTGCCCATTACAGAGGTCCTTTACCCAAATCCCCCCTTTCCCATTTCACTGAGGTTTTCCCCTTTGCCCCCCCACTATTATCATGGTAATGTAGATAAAACAGTCAGTGTCTGTGAAACAGTACCCCAGTGAGAATCAGTGTCTGTGGAACTGTACCCCAGTGCGAGTCAGTGCCTGTGGAAATGTACCCCAGTGAGAGTCAGTGTCTATGAAACTGTACCCCAGTGAGAGTCAGTGTCTATGAAACTGTACCCCAGTGAGAATCAGTGTCTGTGGAACTGTACCCCAGTGAGAGTCAGTGTCTATGAAACTGTACCCCAGTGAGAGTCAGTGTCTGTGGAACTGTACCCCAGTGAGAGTCAGTGTCTGTGGAACTGTACCCCAGTCAGAGTCAGTGTCTATGAAACTGTACCCCAGTGAGAGTCAGTGTCTGTGGAACTGTACCCCAGTGAGAGTCAGTGTCTGTGGAACTGTACCCCAGTGAGAGTCAGTGTCTATGAAACTGTACCCCAGTGAGAGTCAGTGTCTGTGGAACTGTACCCCAGTGAGAGTCAGTGTCTGTGGAACTGTACCCCAGTGAGAGTCAGTGTCTGTGGAACTGTACCCCAGTGAGAGTCAGTGTCTGTGGAACTGTACCCCAGTCAGAGTCAGTGTCCGTGGAACTGTACCCCAGTGAGAGTCAGTGTCTGTGGAACTGTACCCCAGTTTGGGCAGGATTTTCATTGGGCCGTGGAGGCGGGATTGGAGGCGTGTGGGGGGTTAAAATCCCAAAATCGGGGGGCACAAACCCATCCCGCACCCAACCCGCCTCCATGCCAGTTTCAAAGGAGGCGGGTACCCGACCCACACTGGGACCCGCCTCCCCAAAGCGGGAAGAGGATTAGTGCCAATTAACTGCCTGTTAACAGGTAGTTTACAGGCAGTTTTTAGCCTAATCCCTTTTTTTAATGTTGAAGTGTGGGATTCCTGACGGCTCCAAACCACGCCAAGTTAGAGGAGGCGGACCGTTGTGATGAAGGGCTTGGAGGGGTCGAGATGTCTGGTGTTCAGGTGAGTGATGGGTGCATGAGTGCAAAGGTAAGTGTGTTTGGTGTGTGTAAAGTGTTTAAAGAAGTTTTACACCTTTACTTACCTTTACAGCCTTCCTTCCTTCAGGTCTCGGGTGTCCCTCATCTCACCGGCACAGAAAGCAAAATGGTTGCGAGCTGTCAAAAATTGCAGCATTCAGCTTTCTGTTCCGGGGAGATCTCTAAATCAGCCTGAGAGGAAGGAATTAACCTGGAGTACAGATTGTCAGTGTTTGACAGCTTCAAACAGCTGTGAAACGCTGATATTTCATCTGCCAAAAGTTCTTGACAGATGAAATTTCAGTCTGTGACGTCACCTGTTGCCGGGTGGCCCTTAATTGGACTGCTGAGCCCGCTGGGCAGGCTCAACAAGGTCAATCAAGTAAAAATCGCGTGGGTTGGCTAGAACTCGATGGAGGCGGGACTACAACCCCAAAAGTTGTAGTCCCGCCTCCTACCCGACTCCTCAATGAAAATCCAGCCCAGTGTCTGTGGAACTGTATCCCAGTGAGAGTCAGTGGGCTGGATTTTCATTGAGGAGGCGGGTAGGAGGCGGGACTACAACTTTCGGGGTTGTAGTCCCGCCTCCATCGAGTTGCAGCCAACCCACGCGATTTCGGCTTGATTGACCTTGTTGAGCCCGTCCAGCGGCCAATTAAGGGCTACCCGGCAACAGGTGACGTCACAGATTGATATTTCGTCTGTCAAGACCTTTTGACAGATGAAATATCAGCGTTTCACAGCTGTTTGAAGCTGTCAAACACTGACAATCTGTACTCCAAGTTAATTCCTTCCTCTCAGGATGATCTAGAGATCTCTCCGGAACAGAAAGCAGAATGCTGCAATTTTTGACAGATCGCGACCATTTTGCTTTCTGTGCTGGTGAGATGAGGGACTCCTGAGACCTGAAGGAAGGCTGTAAAGGTAAGTAAAACTTATTTAAACACTTTAAACACACCAAACACGCTTACCTCTGCACTCATGCACCCATCACTCACCTGAACACCGGACATCTCGACCGCTCCAAGCCTTTCAGCCCGACGGCCTGCCTCGCTAACTTGGCGTGGTTTCGAGCCGTCGGGAATCCCACACTTCAAGAATGAAAATAGGGATTAGGCTAAAAACTGCCTGTTAACAGGCAGCTAACTGGCACTAATCCCCTTCCCGCCTCGGGGAGGCAGGTCCCAGCACAGGTCGGGTATCCGCCTCCTTTGAAACTGGCACAGAGGCGGGTTGGGGGCGAGATGGGTTTGTGCCCCCCGATTTCGGGATTTTAACCCCCCACAGGCCTTCAATCCCGCCTCCATGGCCCAATGAAAATCCTGCCCAGTGCCTTTGGAACTGTACCCCAGTGAGAGTCAGTGCCTTTGGAACTGTATCCCAGTGAGAGTCAGTGCCTTTGGAACTGTACCCCAGTGAGAGTCAATGTCCGTGGAACTGTATCCCAGTGAGAGTCAGTGTCTGTGGAACTGTACCCCAGTGAGAGTCAGTGTCTGTGGAACTGTACCCCAGTGAGAGTCAGTGTCTGTGGAACTGCACCCCAGTGAGAGTCAGTGTCTGTGGCACTGTACCCCAGTGAGAGTCAGTGCCTGTGGAACTGTACCCCAGTGAGAGTCAGTGTCTGTGGCACTGTACCCCAGTGAGAGTCAGTGTCTGTGGAACTGTACCCCAGTGAGAGTCAATGTCTGTGGAACTGTACCCCAGTGAGAGTCAGTGTCCGTGGAATGTACCCCAGAGAGAGTCAGTGTCTGTGGAACTGTACCCCAGTGAGAGTCAGTGTCTGTGGAACTGTACCCCAGTGAGAGTCAGTGTCTGTGGCACTGTACCCCAGTGAGAGTCAGTGTCTGTGGAGCTGTACCCCAGTGAGAGTCGGTGTCTGTGGAACTGTACCCCAGTGAGAGTCAGTGTCTGTGGCACTGTACCCCAGTGAGAGTCAGTGTCTGTGGAACTGTACCCCAGTGAGAGTCAGTGTCTGTGGCACTGTACCCCAGTGAGAGTCAGTGTCTGTGGAACTGTACCCCAGTGAGAGTCGGTGTCTGTGGAACTGTACCCCAGTGAGAGTCAGTGTCTGTGGCACTGTACCCCAGTGAGAGTCAGTGTCTGTGGAACTGTACCCCAGTGAGAGTCAGTGTCTGTGGCACTGTACCCCAGTGAGAGTCAGTGTCTGTGGAACTGTACCCCAGTGAGAGTCAGTGTCTGTGGAACTGTACCCCAGTGAGAGTCAGTGTCTGTGGAACTGTACCCCAGTGAGAGTCAGTGTCTGTGGGACTGTACCCCAGTGAGAGTCAGTGTGGAAGATAAATCAGGACATCAAGGGTGAAACAACATTCACCAGGTCCCTGGGATAGATCCTGAGTTCTAACAAGCTGCAATTCTTTGAGACACACCTTGTTCTAGACCATCACCTCAAAGCGGTGCAGCTCCTCGATCCCTTCCGATTGCTCTGACTATAGGCGATCTCACCCACTCACTTAGTGATTGATTTAAATGACCCAATCGACTTGATGTTGCTCGCGACCCTGACTCCACCTGTCACACTGAAGGGCGAGAGAGGTAAACACTTTACTGGGGCATTGCTGACTGTCTTCCTCCCCCACTGCCCCTTGCTTGTAAGCCCAGGGTCTGCCCTTACCTGGACACTTTGCGCAGCATTGGCCTGCCTTCCTCTCCGGCCTGGTGCAGGTGATCGGGGGGCAGTCGGTCGGGACGCACAGCACTGTCCCACTCTGTCAGGAGAGGAAACGTCAAATCAGTGCAGAAATGTACCGTTCACCAACACCCCCAACTGCACCAGATAGCTTGACAGTCTCACCAAATAGCCCACCTCCCACCAGCACAACACCCAGCCTGCTCCAGTAGATCCCTGGCCCAAACCCAGACTGATTCCGCACTGCACATGCACACATGCGGACACACTCAGACAGGCACATGAGGGCTCACCCACAGGGGACAGTAGGTGAGCAGGGAGCCTGCCTTACCTGACAGTGACAGTTCTGACACGGACTGTCCGGGTCGATGAACTCCTGTCCCTTCTTGTACTGTCTCTTGTTGTATGTGCAATGGTCACAAGACGGGCAGCATTCGCCTAGGAAAGAAATTCTCTGGCAAATTAGATCAAACATCCCTGTTACACAAGTGACCGGACCCACTGACCCTACACCTGACCCACTGACCCAACACCCGACCCACTGACCCCTCACCCGACCCACCGACCCTACACCCGACCCACTGACCCTACACCCGACCCACTGACCCCTCACCCGACCCACTGACCCTACACCAGACCCACTGACCCCTCACCCGACCCATTGACCCTACACCCGACCCATTGACCCCTCACCTGACCCACTGACCCCTCACCCGACCCAATGACCCCTCACCCGACCCAATGACCCCTCACCCGACCCACTGAACCTACAACCGACCCACTGACCCTACACCCGACCCACTGACCCCTCACCCGACCCACTGACCCTACACCCGACTCACTGACCCTACACCTGACCCACTGACCCTACACCTGACCCACTGACGCTACACCCGGCCCACTGACCCCACACCCGGCCCACTGACCCCTCACCTGACCCACTGACTCCTTACACGACCCATTGAACCTACGCCCAACCCACTGACCCTACACCCGACCCACTGACCCCTCACCCGACCCACTGACCCTACACCCGGCTCACTGACCCTACACCTGACCCACTGACCCCTCACCCGACCCACTGACCCTACACCTGACCCACTGACCCCTCACCCGACTCACTGACCCTACACCCGACCCACTGACCCTACACCCGGCCCACTGACCCCTCACCTGACCCACTGACCCTACACCCGACTCACTGACCCTACACCCGACCCACTGACCCTAAACCCGACCCACTGACCTTACACCCGACCCACTGACCCCTCATCTGACCCACTGAACTTACACCTGACCCACTGACCCTACACCTGACCCACTGACCCTACACCCGACTCACTGACCCTACACCCGACTCACTGACCCTACACCCGACCCACTGACCCTACGACCGACTCACTGACCCCTCACCCGACTCACTGACCCTACACCTGACCCACTGACCCCTCACCCGACCCACTGACCCTACACCCGGCCCACTGACCCCTCACCGGACCAATTGACACTACACCTGAAGGATGTGCCGGCAGTTAGTTGAGCTCGCTCTTTGACCAGTTGCGACACGTACCGTTGTTTGAGTTGGGGTGTGGGCAGGTAACAGGTGGGCACTGCCTGGGTCTGCAGGTGGTGTCACCATTAACGCAGGTACAAGTGGTGCACTGGCTCTCCTCCAGCTCCCATTCTACTCCATCTTCATACTCCAGCCCCTGCACGATACACACTGACGAAGGAAGCACACACACACACGGCTAAATATAAAGACAGAGACCTGAGGGCTACAGAGGTTCTGGACCCGACGATAGGGCTCAAATCCAGCCCAGACATGGTTAGGTTTTCTTACTCTTGTGGTTTGGGTCGTCAGTTGAATCACTGATTCAGAGGGTCACCTACCTTTACATGTGGGGCAACCTACATGACCTACCAAACAGGGGGCAATAAACATTGGGAGTTGAAACACGTTAACCCCGACTTCTGTTCTGCTGTCCCCACCTCTCACCAACCCACTACCAAACCAGGACACAAGTCAGGTAGACTTCACCCTGTGTGCTGTACCTGACCCGAGCTGAACTGGCCTGGGTCTCAGAGTTCAGATGGTTCCTGGGCCCTCAGCCTGGATTCCTGGTGATGCCCAGTCCCCTCTCTGGGCACAGCTGGTGCCCAGGCCTCATCCCTGTCCCTTCTGGCTGCCCTTCACATTACTGGTCGCCAGGAGACTGAGGATCACGAACCCCTTCCCCTCAAATTGATGCATTGGAACAGATTGAGACATGGGGATCGGGGTTGGGGACTAGAGGGCCAGGAACACGGGGCTGGGGATCGGGGTCACGGAGCTGGGGATCGGGGTCGGGGACACAGGGCTAGGATCGGGGTTGGGGTCATGGGGCTGGGAATCTGGGTCGGGGACACGGGGCTGGGATCGGGGTCACGGGGCTGGGGATCGGGGTCGGGGACACGGGGCTGGGGATCGGGGTCGGGGACACGGGGCTGGGGATCGGGGACACGGGGCTAGGATCGGAGTCACGGGGCTGGGGATCAGTGTCAAGGGGCTGGGGATCGGGGTCGGGGACACGGGGCTGGGGATCGGGGTCGGGGACACGGGGCTAGGATCGGAGTCACGGGGCTGGGGATCAGTGTCAAGGGGCTGGGGATCGGGGTCGGGGACACGGGGCCGGGGATCGGGGACACGGGGCCGGGGATCGGGGTCGGGGATCGGGGTCGGGGACACGGGGCCGGGGATCGGGGTCGGGGACACGGGGCCGGGAATCGGGGTCGGGGACACGGGGCCGAGGATCGGGGTCGGGGACACGGACACGGGGATCGGGGACACGGGGCTGGGGATCGGGGCTGGGGATCAGGGACACGGGGCCGGGGATTGGGGTCACGGGGCCGGGGATCGGGGTCACGGGGCCGGGGATCGGGGTCACGGGGCCGAGGGGCTGGGGATCGGGATCGGGGACACGGGGCTGGGGATCGGGGTCAAGGGGCTGGGGATCGGGATCGGGGACACGGGGCTGGGGATCGGGGTCAAGGGGCTGGGGATCGGGGTCGGGGACACGAGGCTGGGGATCGGGGTCAAGGGGCTGGGGATCGGGATCGGGGACACGGGGCTGGGGATCGGGGTCAAGGGGCTGGGGATCGGGGTCGGGGACACGAGGCTGGGGATCGGGGTCAAGGGGCTGGGGATCGGGATCGGGGACACGGGGCTGGGGATCGGGGTCGGGGACACGAGGCTGGGGATCGGAGTCGGGGTCACGGGGCTGGGGATCGGGGACACGGGGCTGGGGATCGGGGTCACGGGGGCTGGGGATCGGGGTCACGGGGCTGGGGATCGGGGTCAAGGGGCTGGGGATCGGGGTCAAGGGGCTGGGGATCGGGGTCAAGGGGCTGGGGATCGGGGTCACAGGGCTGGGGATCGGGGTCACGGGGCTGGGGATTGGGGTCGGGGACACAGGGCTGGGGACACAGTGGCCGGGGTCGGGGACAGGAGCCGGTGTCGGGGTCTTGGGGGCGGGATTGGGTTTTCTTGCTCTTGTGTTTTGGGACATCAGTTCAGACACTGATTTAGTGGGTCACCTACCTTTACACGTGGGGCAGCACTGCTCTGGATCTCTGAACGGGTTGGTGCAGGTCAGGGGCCGACAGATCTCCTCCTGACATCGTACGTTTCCATTCTAAGCAACCAACATTTCAGACACAACATCAGAATTATTCTGTAACTATCTCTGAACCCCCCTCCAGCCTCAAAGCTCCTTCCTCCCAAACAGGCCCCTTGTGCAACCCCCACTCCCTTCGCTCCACCTTTGGTGGCCGTGCATCTAGCCGTCTGGGACACACACTCTGGAATTCCCTCCCTAAACCTCTCCTCCTCCCTCTCTTCCTATAAAACTATCCTCTAAAACCACAAAACCAAGCTGTTGTTCTGTGCAGCGCTCCCTCAGTACTGCCCCTCCGACAGTGCAGCGCTCCCTCAGTACTGCCCCTCCGACAGTGCAGCGCTCCCTCAGTACTGACCCTCCGACAGTGCAGCGCTCCCTCAGTACTGCCCCTTCGACAGTGCAGCACTCCCTCAGTACTGCCCTTGGACAGTGCAGCGCTCCCTCAGTACTGACCCTCCGACAGTGCAGCGCTCCCTCAGTACTGACCCTCTGACAGTGCAGCGCTCCCTCAGTACTGACCCTCTAACAGTGCAGCGCTCCCTCAGTACTGCCCCTCCGACAGTGCAGCGCTCCCTCAATACTGACCTTCCGACAGTGCAGCACTCCCTCAGTACTGCCCCTTCGACAGTGCAGCACTCCCTCAGTACTGCCCTTGGACAGTGCAGCGCTCCCTCTTCAAGTACAGAGTGTTAACAAATCCCTGTCTGTGAGGAAGGGTAATTGCACATTTGCCCTTGGAGGTTTCTGTATATTTTCCCATACTCCACAGTACCCCGTTTATTGATATAAAGAAATACACCATCGTCGGGTGAGACCGTGTACTCACCGAGCAGGTACACTGAATGCAGGGCCCACCAAAAGGAGGGTGGAACGTCTGACCATTGCTAACGAGCGCACTCTCGTACTCACACACTGAACAGAGGGAAAGCACAATTGATCACGGTACAGTATTGTATAAATCTGCCATACAGTTCTACACAACTGTTACATCGCTGGATTTTACACAAGATATTCACAGGTTTAACATCCCCGCCCACTCCTGTAAGCGGACCTCATGCTCCCTAAGTTCCAGAGTGAGCCTTCACCTGCCCGATATCGAGGTTTATGACAGTGGGACCCGAGTTTGGGCAGAGAGCCTTCAGCCCTGTATCCCGACTTACTGGAATAGATCACAGGCCCACACACCATCCCTCCTGCCTTCAGTAGGTGGGTGAAGAGCCTGTCGGAGCTCAGCTTAGGGACTAAACCAGATCAATGTATTTAACATTAACCAGGTAAATGGACAATACTCACTGTATTTACAGTAATTACAAACTTTACTATCTCCTCAAAATATCATAGATGCTCCTCCTGCACTAATCCTCAATATTAAACTGATCTTTGAAACTTGGTACCGTTACAAAATAACAAAAAGAAATAAAGACTTGCATTTATATAGCACCTTTTACAACCTCAAGACGCCCCAAAGCGCTTTACAGCCAATTTTAAAGAGTCATCACTGTTGTAAAGTAGGAAACAATTTGTGCACAGCAAGGTCCCACAAACAGCAATGTGATAATGACCAGATCATTTGTTTCAGTGACGTTGGTTGAAGGATAAATATTGGCCAGGGGAGAACTCCTCTGCTCTTCTTTGAGTAGCGTTGTGGGATCTTTTACATTCACCTGACGGGACAGTCGGGGCCTTGGTTTAACATCTCATTCGAAAGACGGCACCTCCGACAGTGCAGCATTCCCTCAGTGCTGACCTGGGAATGCTGGCCTAGATCATGTGCTCAAACCATGGAGTGGAACTTGAACCCAGGACATTCTAACCCTCAGGCGAGAGCTACCCACTGAGCCAATGATGACACGGCTCATTAAACAGTTGCTTGCTACCACAGAATTGCTCATTGAACCATTGGCCCGTCTTGGGGTGGTGGGGGGGCAGTTAAGTATCAAGGGGGAAAAATTCGGTATCGCCCATTTTGGGAGCGCTAATATCGGCCGGACGCAAAGTTTAGCTAATTATCACCTCTGACTGCAAAATTCGCCTCTATCGCCCCTGGAGGTGATTTGAGTGCTAAATCAGGTGCTACACACCTCTCTTAAGCCGCAAACGTCGGGGAGCGAGGCGCTACCTCAGAACGTTACCATGGAAGCCAGACAGACTGGTGCCGTCCAGTTCTTAAAGGGGAGGGGCCATCTTGCTGGCCAGCCACACCCTGCTCATTGCAGCCTTGAATCTCAGCCTGGAGAGACCTCAAAAGCGACAGTGTTGGAAGCACTAATGGATAGGCCCAGGAAAAGAGCTTGGCGCTTAGGAACCTCAAAAGTGGTGCTGAGGGCCAATACTCCTTAGGACAGCATTAAAACCAAAAATTTTGCCGACAAGAAAATGCAGGAAGCGCCTGCCTTTAAATAGCGCTCCCCCAGCTCCATCCCATCTTGAAAACGTTCCCCTCTACCTGTCGTTCCTAGTGACAGGCGCTAAGGCAGGAGGCGCAACTCAATATCCGGCCCGGGGCGCTACCGGGTCGTTGCACGCTTGACAGACGTCACGATCTGCGGGCGCAGGAAATCGTGGCGGTAGTGTTTAGTGCCGCCGCAAAACGACTGGTCAATTTCGCGAGCGGCGCTAAAATCGCCGCGCTCGGGCGCTAAGTTCCTAGTGTCCCGTTAGCGCCCCCCAGAGGAGCTAACGGGAGGTGCTGACCAACCGAATTTTCCCCCCCAAGGCTTCTATGTCTCATGGCCATACAGTGCTGACTTTGTGGAATAGCACCCAGGATATAGTTCGAAATCACTTTGACAATAATCCCTAACAAAGGACATTAAAACTGTATTATATCTCTCAACTACATGTTCAGCATGCTTGTAGTCGAATGGAATGGCTGCACCCAACAACATTTATATAGCGCCTTTAATGTAGGTAAACGTCCCAAGGCACTTACTCTTTCAGGAAAACCTACTGACCTGTTCCAAACGCTTTGAGTGATCTGGTTTCTTCATCCAAGGACAATGGCAGAAAAACCCAATCATTTCAATTTGGCACAACAGTCTGTCATGTACATTCCCTGCAGAAATTGCTCGCAGTAACCATTTAACACTATGTATGCTGGCAGTAGGAAGGTAGAATCCAATGAATATTCTATCATAGATAAAATGCGTCATTTTTGCAACCAGGCCTAAACAGCAGCCTGAGGAGGCACATCCAGATCAGAAGAATTTTTAAGTTTAGGAAAAGGTCACTTGACCCAATAAGTCTGTCTGTTTATCACTAACCAATCCCATCTGCTCACCATATCCCTCAACCCCACCTGTCTACATTCTCCACATATCCCACAACTCCATCTGCCAAAGTTTCCTGGGCTGTGTCTCAGTGGGTCTGTGTTGGACATCCTGGAGAGTTGTACGTTGAACATCTTGAGGAGTTCAGGGTTAATAGTCAAACTTCTTTGTATCTTGGAACAACAGGTTTTCCCAATATAAACGGGATGGCCTTGAAGTATCATGAGAGGAAAGCATAGCTTGTCTTCGGATACAAAAGTGCTTTTGTAAAGAAATATATGACAGTAATGACGTCAGCCATGAGTGATTTAGGGGCATGGATAATCAACATAGGTAGTAGTATCCATCAGCTACAGTATAGAAAGTTAACAGTTGATAAAGTCTGTTCTTCAAGAAGAGGTTGGGGACAGTTGCATCAGGACATCTTGTTTAAGGGAAGTAGCTTTAGAGTAAAGAACAACAACTGTTTACATGAACAGTCTGACTTCAAAGGATTTGGGAATAGATACGTCATGAGGTCATATCTATGACATGTACCTCTGATGTATGCAAAATAGGGTGTATAAAGGAGCATGGTTTTCAGTAGTTCTTCAGAGGGCTCGATAGATAGAACTTGAAGCTGAAAGCCACTCTCTGATCTGGGTGGAGCTGATCCCTCTTCCTAGCTATAAATAAAGTCTGTTACATATACAATACTAAGAAGTGTCTCATGCTTACTCGAAGCGTGATGTTGTGAACCAGAGAAGGAGGGAAGTTGACTTTGAACAGTCTGGTTGGGTGTATTTGGGCTGTTTATTGGACTGTGTCTCAGTGGGTCTGGTTGGGTGTATTTGGGCTGTTTATTGGACTGTGTCTCAGTGGGTCTGGGTGGGTGTATTTGGGCTGTTTATTGGGCTGTGTCTCAGTGGGGTTGGTTGGGTGTATTTGGGCTGTTTATTGGACTGTGTCTCAGTGGGTCTGGTTGGGTGTATTTGGGCTGTTTATTGGACTGTCTCAGTGGGTCTGGGTGGGTGTATTTGGGCTGTTTATTGGACTGTCTCAGTGGGTCTGGGTGGGTGTATTTGGGCTGTTTATTGGACTGTCTCAGTGGGTCTGGGTGGGTGTATTTGGGCTGTTTATTGGACTGTCTCAGTGGGTCTGGGTGGGTGTATTTGGGCTGTTTATTGGACTGTCTCAGTGGGTATGGGTGGGTGTATTTGGGCTGTTTATTGGACTGTGTCTCAGTGGGTCTGGTTGGGTGTATTTGGGCTGTTTATTGGACTGTGTCTCAGTGGGTCTGGTTGGGTGTATTTGGGCTGTTTATTGGGCTGTCTCAGTGGGTCTGGGTGGGTGTATTTGGGCTGTTTATTGGACTGTCTCAGTGGGTCTGGGTGGGTGTATTTGGGCTGTTTATTGGACTGTCTCAGTGGGTCTGGGTGGGTGTATTTGGGCTGTTTATTGGACTGTCTCAGTGGGTCTGGTTGGGTGTATTTGGGCTGTTTATTGGACTGTGTCTCAGTGGGTCTGGGTGGGTATATTTGGGCTGTTTATTGGACTGTCTCAGTGGGTCTGGGTGGGTGTATTTGGGCTGTTTATTGGACTGTGTCTCAGTGGGTCTGGGTGGGTGTATTTGGGCTGTTTATTGGACTGTGTCTCAGTGGGTCTGGGTGGGTGTATTTGGGCTGTTTATTGGACTGTGTCTCAGTGGGTCCGGGTGGGTGTATTTGGGCTGTTTATTGGACTGTCTCAGTGGGTCTGGGTGGGTGTATTTGGGCTGTTTATTGGACTGTGTCTCAGTGGGTCTGGGTGGGTGTATTTGGGCTATTTATTGGACTGTCTCAGTGGGTCTGGGTGGGTGTATTTGGGCTGTTTATTGGACTGTGTCTCAGTGGGTCTGGGTGGGTGTATTTGGGCTGTTTATTGGACTGTGTCTCAGTGGGTCCGGGTGGGTGTATTTGGGCTGTTTATTGGGCTGTCTCAGTGGGTCTGGGTGGGTGTATTTGGGCGGTTTATTGGACTGTGTCTCAGTGGGTCTGGGTGGGTGTATTTGGGCTGTTTATTGGACTGTCTCAGTGGGTCTGGGTGGGTGTATTTGGGCTGTTTATTGGGCTGTGTCTCAGTGGGGTTGGTTGGGTGTATTTGGGCTGTTTATTGGACTGTCTCAGTGGGGGTGGTTGGGTGTATTTGGGCTGTTTATTGGACTGTGTCTCAGTGGGTCTGGGTGGGTGTATTTGGGCTGTTTATTGGACTGTGTCTCAGTGGGTCTGGGTGGGTATATTTGGGCTGTTTATTGGACTGTGTCTCAGTGGGGTTGGTTGGGTGTATTTGGGCTGTTTATTGGACTGTCTCAGTGGGGTTGGTTGGGTGTATTTGGGCTGTTTATTGGACTGTCTCAGTGGGTCTGGGTGGGTGTATTTGGGCTGTTTATTGGACTGTGTCTCAGTGGGTCTGGGTGGGTGTATTTGGGCTGTTTATTGGACTGTCTCAGTGGGTCTGGTTGGGTGTATTTGGGCTGTTTATTGGACTGTCTCAGTGGGTCTGGGTGGGTGTATTTGGGCGGTTTATTGGACTGTCTCAGTGGGTCTGGGTGGGTGTATTTGGGCTGTTTATTGGACTGTGTCTCAGTGGGTCTGGTTGGGTGTATTTGGGCTGTTTATTGGACTGTGTCTCAGTGGGTCTGGTTGGGTGTATTTGGGCTGTTTATTGGACTGTGTCTCAGTGGGTCTGGGTGGGTATATTTGGGCTGTTTATTGGACTGTCTCAGTGGGTCTGGGTGGGTGTATTTGGGCTGTTTATTGGGCTGTCTCAGTGGGTCTGGTTGGGTGTATTTGGGCTGTTTATTGGACTGTCTCAGTGGGTCTGGGTGGGTGTATTTGGGCTGTTTATTGGACTGTCTCAGTGGGGTTGGGTGGGTGTATTTGGGCTGTTTATTGGACTGTCTCAGTGGGTCTGGGTGGGTGTATTTCGGCTGTTTATTGGACTGTCTCAGTGGGTCTGGGTGGGTGTATTTGGGCTGTTTATTGGACTGTGTCTCAGTGGGTCTGGGTGGGTGTATTTGGGCTGTTTATTGGACTGTCTCAGTGGGGTTGGTTGGGTGTATTTGGGCTGTTTATTGGGCTGTGTCTCAGTGGGTCTGGGTGGGTGTATTTGGGCTGTTTATTGGACTGTGTCTCAGTGGGTCTGGTTGGGTGTATTTGGGCTGTTTATTGGACTGTCTCAGTGGGGTTGGTTGGGTGTATTTGGGCTGTTTATTGGACTGTCCCAGTGGGTCTGGGTGGGTGTATTTGGGCTGTTTATTGGACTGTCTCAGTGGGGTTGGTTGGGTGTATTTGGGTTGTGTCAGTGGGATTGGTAGGGTGCACGTTCTAATATTTAATACTGATTCTTCTGTCCTATTCAGGTGCCATTCACTGGGTCCACCAGCATGAAACTCCCAGGTTGCCATGGTTACTCACTGTCACATGATGGGCAGCACTGTCCAACCAGAGTGCCCGGATGACTGCATCGAACAGGCGGACAATTCCGGTCCATTCGGTCACATGATACTTTGCCAGCCTATCAGGTAAGAGAATAGTGACATCATCAATCCGAGACCAATCTCAACAACCAAATCTGTGAGGTGGAGCAGCCAATCCCCGTCCATGTCCCCATTATACCCAAAAATGTGAAATCAAATATCAGGTCACAGGGAGGTTACGATAATATGGCCGACACCCTCTACATAGAACCCAAACCCCAATCGTTCCCAATCCAACTGGCAGCACCCCAGAACCCCAAAACTGGAACGCATAGACTGAGGGGCCCCCAGAACCCCAACACTGGAACGTATAGACTGAGGGGCCCTCAGAACCCCAACACTGGAACGCATAGACTGAGGGGCCCCCAGAGCCCCAACACTGGAACGCATAGACTGAGGGGCCCCCAGAACCCCAACACTGGAACGCATAGACTGAGGGTCCCCAGAACCCCAACACTGGAACGCATAGACTGAGGGGCCCCCAGAGCCCCAACACTGGAACGCATAGACTGAGGGGCCCCCAAGAGCCCCAACACTGGAACGCATAGACTGCGGGGCCCCAGAACCCCAACACTGGAACGCATAGACTGAGGGGCCCCCAGAGCCCCAACACTGGAACGCATAGACTGAGGGGCCCTCAGAACCCCAACACTGGAACGCATAGACTGAGGGGCCCTCAGAACCCCAACACTGGAACACATGGTGTTCTGGGGGCCCCTCAGTCTAACAGTTGGCGGCCAATCACACAGTTTCAGGACTCAAGCCTCCAGCAGTATAGTAATCTGGGATGTAATGTTTAAGTTATCCACCAGATGGAGCCAAAGATTAAGTGTTCATATTCACCAGTATTTAAGGTAATGGGTCATGTAGTCAATGTCCTGGTACACCAGTTTATACGGTAATGTGGCATTGCATTATGGGTATGACTCAGAGGTGAATCCTCCATCTTGGTGCTCGTGCAGTAACAAATGGTGCTTTGCCTCCAGCTGTAAGAGATATGTTTCTCTGCTACACCATGTAATAAACAGTTGGGTTTTCTTCCTAAGATCTCGCTTCTCTCAGTTTCTGACCTTACCACTCGGATATCACAAGCAGCAATTGACATTCCTCCCTGTGCTCTGGGGGTAGATCCCCATCAATGGGGGGCTTGTAGGGGAAACCAGCAATATGGGCGAATTCAGGTCAGGTCAGACAAGGAAAACTGCCGGCTAACTTCGCCTCACCAGTGCCCAGGTGGTGAAGGGGTGGTGGGTGGGGTGGGGGAGCTGGGCATAAGATACAAGAGCGATTCCCTCCTTCTGATATTTCACCTTTAACCATGTGTTTTACGGGGGAACCGGGCGAGTTGGCGATGTCAGATAACACGTGGCACTCCGCACTCACCTCACAGCGGCAGCTCAGGCAAGGATTGGACCGAGGCGTGAAGGTCTGACCATCAGTGAAGGTCTGAGACTCGTACTCGCACTCCTCACACCTACCAGACAAGAGAAACAGGTCAGAGGTCATCGCGTCGGCCCAACGCCATCTGACTGTCCAAGCCGTCTCCAACCCGCCACCATGACACGCACCTCTCTGCTGAGCGGACTGGGATCGGACTTTACACGGGAGGACAGGCTTAGCAAGTCTCCTGGGATTCGGGAGCTGCTACACGTTCCATGGGAGAGTGTCGGTGAGTCTGGAAATTAATCTTCATCCAGTCTCAACCCTCAGGGTTTCGACACATGGCGGCCTGCCCGTCATCCAAAGCAAGACACCATGACCCACACAGACCGGGAGTGCACTGGGTGTGATACTGAGTCACACAGACCGGGAGTACACTGGGCGTGATACTGAGTCACACAGACCGGGAGTACACTGGGCGTGATACTGAGTCACACAGACCGGGAGTACACTGGGTGTGATAATGAGTCACACTGACCGGGGGTACACCGGGTGTGGTACTGAGTCACACAGACCGGGAGTGCACTGGGTGTGATACTGAGTCACACAGACCGGGAGTACACTGGGTGTGATACTGAGTCACACAGACCGGGAGTACACTGGGTGTGATAATGAGTCACACTGACCAGGAGTACACCGGGTGTGGTACTGAGTCACACAAACCGGGTGTACACCGGGTGTGATACTGAGTCACACAGACTGGGAGTACACCGGGTGTGATACTGAGTCACACTGACCGGGAGTACACCGGGTGTGGTACTGAGTCACACTGACCGGGAGTACACCGGGTGTGATACTGAGTCACACAGACCGGGAGTACACCGGGTGTGGTACTGAGTCACACAGACCGGGAGTACACCGGGTGTGATACTGAGTCACACAGACCGGGAGTACACCAGGTGTGATACTGAGTCACACAGACCGAGAATACACTGGGTGTGATACTGAGTCACACAGACCGGGAGTACACCGGGTGTGGTACTGAGTCACACAGACCGGGAGTACACCGGGTGTGATACTGAGTCACACAGACCGGGAGTACACCGGGTGTGATACTGAGTCACACAGACCGGGAGTACGCCGGGTGTGGTACTGAGTCACACAGACCGGGAGTACACCGGGTGTGGTACTGAGTCACACAGACCGGGAGTACACCGGGTGTGATACTGAGTCACACAGACCGGGAGTACACCGGGTGTGGTACTGAGTCACACTGACCGGGAGTACACCGGGTGTGATACTGAGTCACACAGACCGGGAGTACACCGGGTGTGATACTGAGTCACACAGACCGGGAGTACACCGGGTGTGATACTGAGTCACACAGACCGGGAGTACACTGGGTGTGATACTGAGTCACACAGACCGGGAGTACACCGGGTGTGGTACTGAGTCACACAGACCGGGAGTACACCGGGTGCGGTACTGAGTCACACAGACCGGGAGTACACCGGGTGCGGTATTGAGTCACACAGACCGGGAGTACACCGGGTGTGATACTGAGTCACACTGACCGGGAGTACACCGGGTGTGATACTGAGTCACACTGACCGGGAGTACACCGGGTGAGGTACTGAGTCACACTGACCGGGAGTACACCGGGTGTGGTACTGAGTCACACTGACCGGGAGTACACCGGGTGAGGTACTAAGTCTCACTGACCGGGAGTACACCGGGTGTGGTACTGAGTCACACTGACCGGGAGTACACCGGGTGAGGTACTGAGTCACACTGACCGGGAGTACACCGGGTGCGGTATTGAGTCACACTGACCGGGAGTACACCGGGTGTGATACTGAGTCACACTGACCGGGAGTACACCGGGTGAGGTACTGAGTCACACTGACCGGGAGTACACCGGGTGTGGTACTGAGTCACACTGACCGGGAGTACACCGGGTGAGGTACTAAGTCTCACTGACCGGGAGTACACCGGGTGTGGTACTGAGTCACACCGACCGGGAGTACACCGGGTGTGGTACTGGGTCACACAGACCGGGAGTACACCGGGTGTGGTACTGAGTCACACTGACCGGGAGTACACCGGGTGAGGTACTGAGTCACACTGACCGGGAGTACACCGGGTGAGGTACTGAGTCACACTGACCCGGAGTACACCAGGTGTGATACTGAGTCACACTGACCGGGAGTACACCGGGTGTGATACTGAGTCACACTGACCGGGAGTACACCGGGTGAGGTACTGAGTCACACTGACCCGGAGTACACCAGGTGTGATACTGAGTCACACAGACCAGGAGTACACCGGGTGTGATACTGAGTCACACAGACCGGGAGTACACCGGGTGTGGTACTGACTCACACAGACCGGGAGTACACCGGGTGTGATACTGAGTCACACTGACCGAGAGTACACCGGGTGTGGTACTGAGTCACACAGACCGAGAGTACACCGGGTGTGGTACTGAGTCACACTGACCAGGAGTACACCGGGTGTGATACTGAGTCACACAGACCGGGAGTACACCGGGTGTGGTACTGAGTCACACTGACCGGGAGTACACCGGGTGTGATACTGAGTCACACAGAGCGGGAGTACACCGGGTGTGATACTGAGTCACACAGACCGGGAGTACACCGGGTGTGATACTGAGTCACACAGACCGGGAGTACACCGGGTGTGATACTGAGTCACACTGACCGGGAGTACACCGGGTGTGGTACTGAGTCACACTGACCGGGAGTACACCGGGTGTGATACTGAGTCACACAGACCGGGAGTACACCAGGTGTGATACTGAGTCACACAGACCGGGAGTACACCGGGTGTGATACTGAGTCACACTGACCGGGAGTACACCGGGTGTGGTACTGAGTCACACTGACCGGGAGTACACCGGGTGTGATACTGAGTCACACTGACCGGGAGTACACCGGGTGTGGTACTGAGTCACACTGACCGGGAGTACACCGGGTGTGATACTGAGTCACACTGACCGGGAGTACACCGGGTGTGGTACTGAGTCACACAGACCGGGAGTACACCAGGTGTGGTACTGAGTCACACAGACCGGGAGTACACCGGGTGTGATGCTGAGTCACACTGATCGGGAGTACACCGGGTGTGATACTGAGTCACACTGACCCGGAGTACACCGGGTGTGATACTGAGTCACACTGACCCAGAGTACACCGGCTGTGGTACTGAGTCACACAGACCGGGAGTACACCGGGTGTGGTACTGAGTCACACTGACCGGGAGTACACCGGGTGTGGTACTGAGTCACACTGACCGGGAGTACACCGGGTGTGGTACTGAGTCACACAGACCAGGAGTACACTGGGTGTGGTACTGAGTCACACAGACCGGGAGTACACCGGGTGTGATACTGAGTCACACTGACCGGGAGTACACCGGGTGTGATACTGAGTCACACAGACCGGGAGTACACTGGGTGTGATACTGAGTCACACTGACCGGGAGTACACCGGGTGTGATACTGAGTCACACTGACCGGGAGTACACCGGGTGTGATACTGAGTCACACAGACCGGGAGTACACCGGGTGTGATACTGAGTCACACTGACCGGGAGTACACCAGGTGTGATACTGAGTCACACAGACCGGGAGTACACCGGGTGTGGTACTGAGTCACACAGACTGGGAGTACACCGGGTGTGGTACTGAGTCACACAGACCGGGAGTACACCGGGTGTGATACTGAGTCACACTGACCGGGAGTACACCGGGTGTGATACTGAGTCACACAGACCGGGAGTACACTGGGTGTGATACTGAGTCACACTGACCGGGAGTACACCGGGTGTGATACTGAGTCACACAGACCGGGAGTACACCGGGTGTGATACTGAGTCACACTGAGCGGGAGTACACCAGGTGTGATACTGAGTCACACAGACCGGGAGTACACCGGGTGTGGTACTGAGTCACACAGACCGGGAGTACACCGGGTGTGGTACTGAGTCACACAGACCGGGAGTACACTGGGTGTGATACTGAGTCACACTGACCGGGAGTACACCGGGTGTGGTACTGAGTCACACTGACCGGGAGTACACCGGGTGCGGTATTGAGTCACACAGACCGGGAGTACACCGGGTGTGATACTGAGTCACACTGACCCGGAGTACACCGGGTGTGATACTGAGTCACACAGACCGGGAGTACACCGGGTGTGATACTGAGTCACACTGACCGGGAGTACACCGGGTGTGATACTGAGTCACACAGACCGGGAGTACACCGGGTGTGGTACTGAGTCACACAGACCGGGTGTACACCGGGTGTGATACTGAGTCACACTGACCGGGCGTACACAGGGTGTGATACTGAGTCACACAGACCGGGAGTACACCGGGTGTGATACTGAGTCACACTGACCGGGCGTACACAGGGTGTGATACTGAGTCACACAGACCGGGAATACACCGGGTGTGGTACTGAGTCACACTGACCGGGAGTACACCGGGTGTGATACTGAGTCACACAGACCGGGAGTACACCGGGTGTGATACTGAGTCACACTGACCGGGAGTACACCGGGTGTGATACTGAGTCACACTGACCGGGAGTACACCGGGTGTGATACTGAGTCACACTGATCGGGAGTACACTGGGTGCGGTATTGAGTCACACTGACCGGGAGTACACCGGCTGTGGTACTGAGTCACACTGACCGGGAGTACACCGGGTGTGATACTGAGTCACACTGACCGGGAGTACACCGGGTGTGGTACTGAGTCACACTGACCGGGAGTACACCGGGTGTGATACTGAGTCACACAGACTGGGAGTACACCGGATGTGGTACTGAGTCACACTGACCCAGAGTACACCGGGTGTGGTACTGAGTCACACAGACCGGGAGTACACCGGGTGTGGTACTGAGTCACACAGACCGGGAGTACACCGGGTGTGGTACTGAGTCACACAGACCGGGAGTACACCGGGTGTGGTACTGAGTCATACAGACTGGGAGTACACCGGGTGTGATACTGAGTCACACAGACCGGGAGTACACCGGGTGTGGTACTGAGTCACACAGACCGGGAGTACACCGGGTGTGATACTGAGTCACACAGACTGGGAGTACACCGGGTGTGATACTGAGTCACACAGACTGGGAGTACACCGGGTGTGGTACTGAGTCACACAGACCGGGAGTACACCGGGTGTGATACTGAGTCACACTGACCGGGAGTACACCGGGTGTGATACTGAGTCACACAGACCGGGAGTACACCGGGTGTGGTACTGAGTCATACAGACCGGGAGTACACCGGGTGTGGTACTGAGTCACACAGACCGGGAGTACACCGGGTGTGGTACTGAGTCACACAGACCGGGAGTACACCAGGTGTGTTACTGAGTCGTCCCCGCAAATCCCGAGATCACCCCCCTGTACAGCAAGTGTATCGAGCAGAGTACCTGGGACAGCATTCCCCTGGTCTCTGCACGGGATCCCTGCAGGCCACAGGCTGACATGACACTGGCACACAGTGAATGTCTCCACCCTGTGGAAAAACAGCAAACATCTCCACGTTAGGCAGCCCAGAGTTTCTTCACCTGCAACAGCCCCACTCCCTCCCCACACACAGCCTCATATTACTGTGAATGTTTGATGGGACAGTGTAGAGGGAGCTTTACTCTGTATCGAACCCGTGCTGTACCTGCCCTGGGAGTGTTTGATGGGGCAGTGTAGCGGAAGCTTTACTCTGTATCTAACCTGTGCTGTACGTGCCCTGGGAGTGTTTGATGGGGCAGTGTAGCGGAAGCTTTACTCTGTATCTAACCTGTGCTGTACCTGCCCTGGGAGTGTTTGTTGGGATAGTGTAGAGGGAACTTTACTCTGTATCTAACCCATGCTGTACCTGCCCTGAGAGTGTTTGTTGGGACAGTGTAGAGGAAGCTTTACTCTGTATCTAACCAGTGCTGTACCTGCCCTGGGAGTGTTTGTTGGGACAGTGCAGAGGGAGCTTTACTCTGTATCTAACCCATGCTGTACCTGCCCTGGGAGTGTTTGATGGGTCAGTGTAGAGGGAGCTTTACTCTGTATCTAACCCTTGCTGTACCTGCCCTGGGAGTGTTTGATGGGACAGTGTAGAGGGAGCTTTACTCCGTATCTAACCCGTGCTGTACCTGCCCTGGGAGTGTTTGATGGGACAGTGTAGAGGGAGCTTTACTCTGTATCAAACCTGTGCTGTACCTGCCCTGGGTGTGTTTGATGGGTCAGTGTAGAGGGAGCTTTACTCTATATCTAACCCGTGCTGTACCTGCCCTGGGAGTATTTGATGGGACCGTGTAGAGGGAGCTTTACTCTGTATCTAACCCATGCCGTACCTGTATTTGATTCCAAAATGCTACTGTTCCTCATTTGAAGCAGTACAAACATTAGATTGTAATACTGACTTAAGGTCACAGAATCCAGTGTTGTTTAACATGGAGACCTCTTACCAGACAGCTGCAGTCGGCACATGGATCCCCGTTGAACACTTTCTCCCCATTCATGTATTCCTGTCCATTGATAGAACAATCTGCAGAGTGTGAGAGAGAGAGAGAGCGAGAAACAGACTTACTCATATATAGTAGCTTCCCAGCATGCCAGATTCCTCGAGGGACTGAATCTGAGTGAGAGGGACTGAAGGAGTGAGTGACAGGGACTGAGGGAGTGAGTGACAGGGACTGAGGGAGTGAGTGACAGGGACTGAAGGAGTGAGTGAGAGGGACTGAAGGAGTGAGTGACAGGGACTGAAGGAGTGAGTGACAGGGACTGAAGGAGTGAGTGACAGGGACTGAAGGAGTGAGTGACAGGGACTGAAGGAGTGAGTGACAGGGACTGAAGGAGTGAGTGACAGGGACTGAAGGAGTGAGTGACAGGGACTGAAGGAGTGAGTGACAGGGACTGAAGGAGTGAGAGTGAATACACACACGCTGAAGATGGGCTGCTGAATTTTTAGTGTTTTTAGTGTTTAAAGTGGGGAAAAAAGTTTCATTTCAAGTTTTAAAAGGTTTAAAAGTTAAATTTAATTTTAGTTAAGTTAAAGTTTAAGTTTAGGTTAGTTTAGATTAAGTAAGAAAAAGACTGCCAAAAAGACCACCAAAGACAAGAGCCGACAGAGAAAAAAAAAATATCCGAGGAAAACAGCAGAAAGAAACAAAGACAAAAAGAAACAAAGCAAAAGGACAGAAGGAGGAAAGGAATAAACCCGGGGAAAAACCGGGAGAACGAGGCACCAAGGAGGAGCCCGAGTGGCGGCCGGGACACAGAGCCGAGCGGCGGCTGGAACACAGAGTCGGAGCGGCGGCCGCAACACTAAGCCAGAAGCCAGGGAAAGGCCCGAGGAGCCGGGCCGAGACAGAGGCCTGGAGACCTCTGAGGGAGAGGGGAGCAGCCCGAAGGCACCGTGAGGCAGCGGCTCCCAGACGCAGACAGTGAGTACAGGTCCTGGGGAGGGAGCCTGAAGCCAGGGAAAGGCCCGAGGAGCCGGGCCAAGACAGAGGCTCAGAGACCCCTGAGGGGGAGGGGAGCAGCCGGGAGACACCGGGAAACGGCAACTCCCAGACGCAGGCCAGGACAGTGAGTACGGGGCCTGGAGAGCGAGCGAGTCCGGGGACTGGGAAAGGTCGCGAGCAGGGAGAGGGAAACACCAAACCCGGGGCCCCAGAAAAGCTTATTCTAAAGTCAACAATACTTTCTACCTCTACACTACTAAAAATGAGCGAATCAGAGGAGCCACAGCAGCTCCCGAGGCACACTGAGAGCAACCTCTTCCAGATTCCCCCCAACACCAAAAAAAATGCTAAAAAATCGATCAAGCATGAGCAGCTGAGAGAAAAACCAGAAACTCTTTTTGCTGACTGGTACAGCACTGGGAAAAAGTGTAATCTCATTTTTTACTCAGATCAATCAGCGGCTTGGATCACAGCAATAAAATCACACTATACCAGGGTTAAGCAGGAAAGAACCGCTAATGGGTCCAAACTGAAAATTAAGAAACCAGGGGACCCGTACAGTGCAACCACGACTGTCAACATGTACGATAACGGAACAATATTGGTGCAAGGCAACCTCGACGACTTTGAAACGGCCTTCAAGACACTGAAATAAATAACGGAGAGGGGAAGGAACAGCCCCAGAGTGGCTAACAGGGGAAAAGCGACTCGCACTCCCCCCACCATTGACAACTCAGCGGGAGCAAATCAGCTTGGTCAGGAGGTGAACGAGCCACACAGTTCTAACCAGACACTCACCCCGGGGCCCCACAGCCACATGATACAGCTGACTAACCCCAGCGTAACTACCAGGGAGGAAGCCACACATACTCCCCCTATCACTTCCAGCTCACCAAGAGAAGAGCAGCCTAGCCAAGAAGTGAGTGAGCCCTCCAGCGCCGACCGGACACATACCCCGGGATCACACAGCCTGATACAACTAAAGGATAAATTTAACCAGGTGGAGACAGAGCTGGTTAAACTTAGAGAGGAGGTCCTTAAACTGAAACATGAACAAAAGCAAGAGAGAGAGAAATACAGGAGAGAGCTGAATCTACTTGAGAATCAGGTGAAAGAGCTGCAGGAAAACAAAGAGAGCCATAGAGGAGAGATAGCACCACTAGACCAGCAGCCAGAGGCTAGAGATAAGACAATACAGAGCCGGACTGAACAGCTGCACTCTCACACTGAACAACAGCAGCAAACACACAATACAAGGGGTGCCACACAGACCGACCAGCATACTGAAGCTCAGTCTTCCCCCACCACTGTGGAACCACAAGCAAGCCGCTCACAAGAGGGGCGCACACACCAAACACGACCACCCCAGTCCAACACACACCCTATGAGTCCAGGCGAAAGCCACCAGACAGTAAACACCAACAAGGCTGACATCGTAATACTCATAGACTCAAATGGGAAATTTCTATGGGAGAAAAAGCTCTTCCCTAGACATATAGTAAAAAAGATCCGGTGCCCAACAACAGACAGAGCCCTGGAATGGCTGACCAAAACCCGATTAGGCTCCCCCAAACACATAATAATACACTGGCACAAATGACCTAAAGGCCCAGCAGAGAGGGGTAGCAACATCGCTCAGAGCAGTGATTGAGAAGGCAAGCAATACATTCCCAAACACTAGAATCACTGTTTCCACAATATTGCCAAGAACAGACTTTAACAACAAAACCAATTCATGAGATAAATGCCAGCATAGCAAGAGACTGTGAATTAAAACACAACGTGCACCTGGCCCAACACCCCACCCTCGATGTGGAATGTCTTCACGACCGCGTCCACATCCACAGGAAACGAATACCGATCTTTGCTAAAGCCCTGAAGGACGTCGCTTTTAACCGGGTCCATACCCAGACTCCAGGAGGACCCCCCCCCGACCACCAGAGATCAGCGAGGTACATACCAGGACTACTACAGAGACCACCGCCACACCAACCGGGACCAGAGAAGATCCCCATGCACAACAACAATATCAGACCTGCACCACTCCTGTCCTACAGGACTGCCCCCAGCCAGACAGAGGGAGAGATGCACAGGGCGTACGCAATACCTCAGGCAGAGACAATCCATTAAGAGACACTAAGCAGACGTGCAGCAGCATCTACATCCGCCTTATGGATCAGAAAATGAAAAAAAAAAAATCAAGGACTAATTACTAGAAAGAATTGTAACCAAGTAGTATTAGCATTTATAGACAATTGAGATAATCTTTTTTCCCCCCATTTAGACACGACAAACACGTATCATTCTTTAACCTATCATAGTAAAAGATCAAACTTAACATGAAATCCTTATATATTTCGACCTGGAATATCCAAGGTCTACGCTCTTCGGTGCTCGACGTGACGAGTATGACCCCAGAGTTCATAGATGAAACTAAAGATCTGGATATTATCATTTTACAGGAAACTTGGTATAGAGAAGGACGACACACTGGCCGTCCCCAAGGGTACACAGAGCTGGTGGTCCCCTCCAATAAATTGCCAGGAGTAACCCAAGGCAGAGACTCCGGAGGCATACTGATTTGGTTTAAAACAGAGCTTAAGAATTGCATCAAATTTATAAAAAAGGGCGAAAACCACATGTGGCTCAAAATTGAGAGGGGGATTATCTCTAACACCCAAGATGTTTTCATTTGCGCACTCTATATCCCCCCAATGGAATCCCCGTACTTTAAAGAGGACACCTTCTCCAACATTGAGAGGGAGATTATCCAATTCCAGGCCCAGGGGAACGTGTTGATCTGTGGTGACCTCAATTCAAGAACTGGCGAAGAACCAGACTTCACCAATAATCAGGGAAACAATTACATATTCGGAATAACCACTTCGATATCCCTTCCCATCCATACAGGCATAACTGCGACAAGCAGACAAATACCAACGGAAAACAGCTACTGTAGCTCTGTCGAAGCCTGGGTCTGTACATTGTCAATGGTAGGTTCATGGGGGACCTCCTAGGAAGATCGACCTATTGCTCACCTCTTGGCTGTAGCACCGTAGACTATATGATTACGGATTTGGACCCATCCTCTTTCAGAGCATTCACAGTCAAACCACAAACAACACTGTCAGACCACAGTCAAATTACTATGTATCTTAACAAGACAGAAACAACCAACACAGAAACACAACCCAGTAAACTGTACAACACCAAAAAATTGTACAGATGGGCCAAAAACAGCACGGAAAAATACCATAAAGCAATTAGCCATGAATCAACTCAAGCTCTCTTTGACACCTTTCTGGATAACATATACACTCACAATAAAGAAGGCGTAAACCGGGCAGTGAATAACCTAAACAATATTTTTGATAATTTGGCAACAAGGTCAAACTTGAAAGCTCGCAAGAACAAACCCAAAACAAAAAACTATGAAAAATGGTTTGACCCAGATTGCCATAACATGAGGAAAAAACTTAGCAAAATATCAAACCAAAAACACAGACAGCCAGAAAACGAGGAATTACACCTTACTTATTGTCAGACACTAACACAATACAGAAACACACTCAGAACCGAAAAAGAGCAGTATATTAAGAATACACTCAGCTCCATTGAGGAATCCATTGATTCTAACTGTTTCTGGGACAAATGGAATACATTACACAAAAAACAACACGACGAATTGGCCATTCAAAATGGAGACACATGGGAAAACCACTTTGAAAAATTATACCAGAAAAACACACTAAGGCCAGAGCAACACCAAATATGCAAAAAACTGGAAAAGCTCAAAATGGCCATAAAAGATAACCAAAACCCGCTAGACTCCATAATAACAGAAAAAGAACTATTTGAAAAACTCAAGGACCTGCGACCAGGAAAAGCTTGCGGTGCAGACGGCATACTAAGCGAGATGATTAAACACACAGACGATAAAATGAAACTGGCTATCCTAAAACTCTTCAACTTGGTTCTGAGTGTCGGTTACTTCCCTGATATCTGGAACAAAGGACTCATAACGCCCATATACAAAAGCGGGGACAAAGTCGACCCAAATAACTATCGAGGCATCTGTGTAAACAGTAACCTGGGGAAGGTATTCTGTAGTATCATAAACAAAAGACTTATAAACTTCCTTGAGGAGCACAATGTCTTGAGTAAAAGCCAAATTGGATTCCTGCCAAACTATAGAACATCAGATCATATCTTCAGCCTACAGACCCTAATTGACAAACACGTTCATCAAAACAAAGCAAAATCTACGCATGCTTTATAGATTTCCAGAAGGCTTTCGACTCCATCTGGCACGACGGTTTATTCCTGAAACTTATCGAAAGCGGGGTAGGGGGAAAAACATATGATGTAATTAAATCAATGTATACAAACAACAAATGTGCAGTTAAAATTGGAGACAAACAAACAAAATACTTCCCACAGGGGCGGGGGGTGACACAGGGCTCGCCCATCTCACCGACACTCTTTAATATTTACATAAATGAATTGGCAAAACTACTTGAACAATCTACAGCACCCGGCCTCACCCTATATGAATCCAAGGTTAAATTCCTCCTCTATGCAGATGACCTGGTTCTGCTGTCACCAACTAAGGAGGGTCTACAGCAGAACCTGGATCTGCTGGAGTCGTTCTGCCAGACCTGGGCCCTGACAATAAATCCCCAAAAAACCAAAATCCTTGTGTTCCAGCAAAGATCCAGACATCAGGGACCCAAAATAAATTTCACACTAGGAACAACCAAAATTGAACAAACCAATAACTACACATACTTGGGCCTAAAAATCAGTTCTACGGGAAATTTTCATCTGGCTGTGAATGAACTGAAAGAGAAAGCAAGAAGGGCTTTCTATGCCATTAAAAAATCAATCCAAATAGAAATCCCAATTAGCATTTGGCTCAAAATTTTTAAATCAGTAATTGAACCAATTGCACTCTATGGCAGTGAGGTGTGGGGACCGCTAACACAACAAGAATTTGCAAAATGGGACAAACACCCAATTGAGATCCTACATGCAGAATTCTGTAAAAGCATCCTCCGGACTCAAAGGAAAACCGTAAACAATGCATGCAGGGCAGAACTAGGCCAATATTCATTAATAATCACTATCCAAAAAAGAGCCACCAAATTTTGGAAACACCTAGAAATGAGCAACCCCCAATGTTATCATTACGAAGCCCTGAAATGCCAAGAGAGGACCATAAAGAAGAATACCCTCAGTCAACTAGACTTGGGACTCAGTGAAGTAACTACTAACACTACTAACAAGAACCAGCCCCAGGACAGTGACAGCGTAACACAAAGAATTCGACCCAACACAATCGTCGCTAAGCAAAAGGAAAAATATCTGTCATATTGGGCAGAAACAACAAAAACCCAAAGCAAACTCAATTGCTACTTGGCCCTAAACAAACAATACAACATGGCTGATTACCTGACCATGGTAAAGGATAGCAAACTGAGAAAAACCTTGACAATGTACAGACTTAGTGAACATAGCCTGGCGATCGAAAAAGGTAGACACAGGCAGACCCGGCTACCAAGAGAGGACAGGATATGCTCTCACTGCAGTCAAGGAGTGGTGGAGACAGAGATGCACTTCCTCACAGCTTGTAGAAAATATCAGGGCATAAGGGAGAATTTCTACCCAAAATTCACTAAAATATGCCCGGAATTCAGAAATTTGAATGACGACCAAAAACTCCCATACCTACTAGGGGAAGAGAGAAATTGTGTAACACTAGCGGCACACTATGTTACAGCTTGCCATAAACAGAGGGACAACCACTAAATATAAGAAAAGAGTATATATAAATTATATGAATGTATATTTATACACTCAGGGATATATCTGTTTATACACTGTATGGATAGATCTGTATTTTTGTGTACAACCATGAATGTTTCTCGATGCTTTGGCAACATAAGATGTACCTTGTCATGCCAATAAAGCGATTTGAATTGAATTGACTGAGGGAGTGAGTCTGAGTGACTGGGACTGAGCGACTGACAGAGTGGGTGCCAGTGATATTCAAGTCACTGTATTTGTTGGAACTCGCAGACATTACATTTCAGTCACTAACAGTGTCAGGAGCGAACTGTCTCCATCCAACGTGTTCCAGACACGGAATGTTTGCGGAAAGATGGTTCGGGGGGTAAATTCACCACACAGCGTGGTACCGAGGGGCAGGTTTCACCCCTGGTTGGTGCTCAGCTCTCTGATCTCAGGCACTACAGCTGGGACAGGGAACGGTAAGTCTGCCCGGGTTACTGCTCCTGCTGGACCGTATGAGAGAGAATATGTGTGAGTGAGAGAAAGTGAGAGTGAGTGAGTGTAAGTGAGTGAGTGAGTGAGTGAGTGAGTGAGTGTCTGAGTGAGTGAGTGTGAGAGTGAGCGAGAGTGAGTGTGAGTAAGAGAGTAAGTGTGAGAGTGAGTGAGTGTGAGAGTGAGTGTGAGTGAGTGAGTGAGTGAGAGTGTGAGAGTGAGTGTGAGAGTGAGTGAGAGAGTGAGTGTGAGAGTGAGTGTGGGAATGAGTGAGGGAGTGAGTGAGGGAGTGAGTGAGGGAGTGAGTGAGGGAGTGAGTGAGGGAGAGAATAAGTGAGAGTGTGTGTGAGTGTGCGAGAGTGAGTGTGAGAGTGTGAGTGAGAGTGAGTGAGAGAGCAAGAGTGAGTGAGAGAGCGAGAGTGAGCGAGTGTGAGAATGAGTGAGACTGTGTGAGTGAGAGAGTGAGAGAGAGAGTGAGTGTGAGAGTGAGTGAGTGAGAGTGAGAGAGAGTGAGAGTGAGTGAGAGAGCAAGAGTGAGTGAGAGAGCGAGAGTGAGTGAGTGTGAGAATGAGTGAGACTGTGTGAGTGAGAGAGTGAGAGAGAGAGTGAGTGTGTGAGAGTGAGTGTGCGAGAGTGAGTGTGTGAGTGAGTGTGTGAGTGAGAGTGAGTGTGTGAGAGAGTGAGTGTGAGTGAGAGAGTGAGTGTGAGTGTGATAGTGAGTGAGTATGAGAGTGAGTGAGAGAGTGAGTGTGGGAGTGAGTGAGTGAGGGAGTGAGTGAGTGAGTAAGTGAGAGTGAGTGTGAGAGTGAGAGTGAGAGTGAGAGTGAGTGAGTGAGTGAGAGAGAGTGAGTGTGAGAGTGAGTGTGGGAATGAGTGAGGGAGTGAGTGAGGGAGTGAGTGAGGGAGTGAGTGTGAGAATAAGTGAGAGTGTGTGTGAGTGTGCGAGAGTGAGTGTGAGAGTGAGTGAGAGAGAGTGAGAGAGAGTGAGTGAGCGAGAGTGAGTGAGAGAGCGAGTGAGTGAGTGTGAGAGTGAGTGTGTGAGAGTGAGTGTGTGAGTGAGTGTGTGTGAGTGAGTGTGAGTGTGTGAGAGTGTGAGTGTGAGAGTGAGAGTGAGAGAATGTGTGTATGACTGTGTGTGAGTGAGCAAGTGTGTGTGTGTGTGTGTGTGTGTGTGTGTGTGTGTGAGAGAGAGAGAATATCAGTGAGTAACTGAATGAGTGAGTGAGTGTGTGAGAGTGAGTGTCAGTGTGAGAGTGAGAGTGAGAGAATGTGTGTATGACTGTGTGTGAGTGAGCAAGTGTGTGTGTGTGTGTGTGTGAGAGAGAGAATATCAGTGAGTAACTGAATGAGTGAGTGAGTGTGTGGCAGGTGCCCGTGGTACCAGGACCCCCATTATTGCAGGGTGTAAGTGTAAGAGGGTCTCACCAACACACAGGGGACAGCAAGTCCCATGCGGCGGTGGGACTGGATTCTTGCAGTTGGTCTGACAGCGTTCCTCTTCACACACGACTTGCCCTTCCTGGAAAACACAAAGGGGAATATTTAGTTCTGTTTTTGATTTTTCCTCCACACCTCTCCTGAAGTTGCTGATTCCTCACTGAGGGGAGATTTCAGAGGGAGCCTCCAATAGCAGAGACTCACCCTAATGTCCACTCACTGTGAGCAGGGCATTCCACACACAGACAGACAGACACACACTGACACAGACACCCTCACACACAGACACAGACACCCTCACACACACACAGACACAGACACCCTCACACACACACACACACACACACACACACAGACAGACACACACTGACACAGACACACACAGACACAGACACACACACAGACATGTTCCACTGGGCACTGTGTGAATGGTGGCTGATGCTTTGTCCTCCAATGCCCAGAACCCACTGTAGTGACTGCCGTCTCCCGGCTCAGATCAGTGAATTAGCAGACGGCAGGGATTACAATCGACCTGTGCTCCTCTGTGTGCCTGAGTGTGACTCTAGGGGGACAATTACTCATTCTGACATTGGGCAGCGGGTACACTCATGTTCGATACAATGCCACAGAACTAGAAGCTAGAATTGCATGGCTGGGCATTTTCCACAGAGGGAGCAGACATTGAACATTGAACAAAGCCAGCTTTACTCTGAAAGGGAGCAATTGTCAACAACAAACCAGTATCTCAGTAAATAATCCCTGAACCTTCCCTCACCAAACACATGCAGACGTGATGGGGTCCACAGGAGGGCGCCACTGTGCTAGATGATCCTGTTCAACAAACCCATCAACACAGCCTGGAAACACAGCGGTGACAAACTCTTTAGAAAGATCCTGACATCACACAGGAACACTCAAACCCAGTGCGTCCTTTCACCATCGGAACCTGCTAACTCCTGCAGGCTAGTGTGATGGGACAATGTAGCGGGAGCTTTACTCGGTATCTAACCTGTGCTGTACTCTGTGCTGTACCTGTCCTGGGCGTGTTTGATGGGACAGTGTAGAGGGAGCTTTACTCTGTATCTAACCTGTGCTGTACCTGCCCTGGGAGTGTTTGATGGGGCAGTGTAGAGGGAGCTTTACTCTGTATCTAACCTGTGCTGTACCTGTCCTGGGTGTGTGTGATGGGACAGTGTAGAGGGAGCTTTACTCTGTATCTAACCCGTGCTGTACCTGTCCTGGGCGTGTTTGATGGGACAGTGTAGAGGGAGCTTTACTCTGTATCTAACCCGTGCTGTACCTGTCCTGGGCGTGTTTGATGGGACAGTGTAGAGGGAGCTTTACTCTGTATCTAACCTGTGCTGTACCTGCCCTGGGAGTGTTTGATGGGGCAGTGTAGAGGGAGCTTTACTCTGTATCTAACCTGTGCTGTACCTGTCCTGGGTGTGTGTGATGGGACAGTGTAGAGGGAGCTTTACTCTGTATCTAACCCGTGCTGTACCTGCCCTGGGAGTGTTTGATGGGACAGTGTAGAGGGAGCTTTACTCTGTATCTAACCCGTGCAGTACCTGCCCTGGGAGTGTTTGATGGGACAGTGTAGAGGGAGCTTTACTCTGTATCTAACCCGTGCTGTACCTGCCCTGGGAGTGTTTGATGGGGCAGTGTAGAGGGAGCTTTACTCTATCTAACCCGTGCTGTACCTGCCCTGGGAGTGTTTGGTGGGGCAGTGCAGAGGGAGCTTTACTCTGTATCTAACCCGAGCTGTACCTGTCCTGGGAGTGTTTGATGGGACAGTGTAGAGGGAGCTTTACTCTGTATCTAACTCGTGCTGTACCTGCCCTGGGAGTGTTTGATGGGGCAGTGCAGAGGGAACTTTACTCTGTATCTAACCCGTGCTGTACCTGCCCTGGGAGTGTTTGATGAGACAGTGTAGAGGGAGCTTTACTCTGTATCTAACCCGTGCTGTACCTGCCCTGGGAGTGTTTGATGGGGCAGTGCAGAGGGAACTTTACTCTGTATCTAACCCGTGCTGTACCTGCCCTGGGAGTGTTTGATGAGACAGTGTAGAGGGAGCTTTACTCTGTATCTAACCCGTGCTGTACCTGCCCTGGGAGTGTTTGATGAGAGCTTGGGTGATTGAAATGCGAAGTGTTCCAGTTCTCGTTATTAAAATCTTTCGCTTGGATGAGCACAAAAATTCCAAGAATTAAATTAATGAATGACAGAAATTTGAGCACAGCCTTTATTATCTTTGAACCCTGTCTGCTCCGGTGCTTACTGCCTCTCATTGTTACTCTACCCTCTCACCCCTAGTACCTTCCCAAGGAATGCTTATCCGTGACTGTATGATCCTCCCCCTGATCTCCCCCTCTGATGGGGTTATTCTACACAACAAGTGGTCTTTGACACCATCTTGTTCATACCCCGACATGTTGGCCAGCGGTTTCCCACCACCTTCGGCATCGCGACACAATCCAGCCGCGGGCAGCTCACCTCTTAGCACCTCACTGCCCTACTTTGGAAAGAGAAAGGAAACAGGATCTGGGTCACAGTCAGGGGGTGGTGCACTGCATTCCATCACGACCCCCAGCCTTGAACCCCCCAACCCTGACCAATGTTCCCCCTAAGATGCATGGGTGTGCAGCCGTGCATCAATCGGGAGGCTGCTCACAAGCTGTTGCTGCTGGAAGATACCGCGCATGAAAGGGACCGCGCACAAAAAAATTAGAGGGAACATTGCCCCTGACTCCCACCCCGAGCCCCTGACCCCCACCCCGAGCCTGAGCCCCTGACCCCCACCCAGACCCCGAACCCCTGACCCCCACCCAGACCCTGAACCCCTGACCCTCACCCAGACCCTGAACCCCTGACCCCCACCCAGACCCTGAACCCCTGACCCCCACCCAGACCCTGAACCCCTGACCCTCACCCAGACCCTGAACCCGACCCCCACCCAGACCCTGAACCCCTGACCCCCACCCAGACCCTGAACCCCTGACCCCCACCCAGACCCTGAACCCCTGACCCCCACCCAGACCCTGAACCCCTGACCCCCACCCAGACCCTGAACCCCTGACCCTCACCCAGACCCTGAACCCCTGACCCCCACCCAGACCCTGAACCCCTGACCCTCACCCAGACCCTGAACCCCTGACCCCCACCCAGACCCTGAACCCCTGACCCCCACCCAGACCCTGAACCCCTGACCCCCACCCAGACCCTGAACCCCTGACCCCCACCTGAGCCTGAACCCCTGACCCCCACCCAGACCCTGAGCCCCTGACCCCCACCCAGACCCCGAACCCCTGACCCCCACCCAGACCCTGAGCCCCTGACCCCCACCTGAGCCTGAACCCCTGACCCCCACCCCGACCCTGAACCCCTGACCCCTACCCAGACCCCGAGCCCCACCCCACCCAGACCCTGAACCACTGACCCCCACCCAGACCATGAGCCCCACCGCCACCCAGACCCTGAACCCCTGACCCTCACCCAGACCCTGAACCCCTGACCCCCACCCAGACCCTGAACCCCTGACCCCCACCCAGACCCTGAACCCCTGACCCTCACCCAGACCCTGAACCCCTGACCCCCACCCAGACCCTGAACCCCTGACCCCCACCCAGACCCTGAACCCCTGACCCCCACCCAGACCCTGAACCCCTGACCCCCACCCAGACCCTGAACCCCTGACCCCCACCCAGACCCTGAACCCCTGACCCCCACCCAGACCCTGAACCCCTGACCCCCACCCAGACCCTGAACCCCTGACCCTCACCCAGACCCTGAACCCCTGACCCCCACCCAGACCCTGAACCCCTGACCCTCACCCAGACCCTGAACCCCTGACCCCCACCCAGACCCTGAACCCCACCCCCACCCAGACCCTGAGCCCCTGACCCCCACCCAGACCCTGAACCCCTGACCCTCACCCAGACCCTGAACCCCTGACCCCCACCCAGACCATGAGCCCCACCCCCACCCAGACCCTGAGCCCCTGACCCCACCCAGACCATGAGCCCCACCCCCACCCAGACCCTGAACCCCTGACCCTCACCCAGACCCTGAACCCCTGACCCCCACCCAGACCCTGAACCCCTGACCCCCACCCAGACCCTGAACCCCTGACCCCCACCCAGACCCTGAACCCCTGACCCCCACCCAGACCCCGAACCCGACCCCCACCCAGACCCTGAACCCCTGACCCCCACCCCGAGCCCCTGACCCCCAGCCAGACCCTGAACCCGACACCCACCCAGACCCTGAACCCCTGACCCCCACCCAGACCCTGAGCCCCTGACCCCACCCAGACCCTGAGCCCCTGACCCCCACCCAGACCCTGAACCCCACCCAGACCGAGCACCACCAAGACCCTGAGCCCCACCCCCACGAGCCCCGCCCAGGCCCTGAGCCACACCCCCACCCTGAGCCACACCCGCACCCCGACCCTGAGCCCCACCCCCACCCAGACCCTGAGCCCCACCCAGACCCTGAGCCCCACCCGCACCCCGACCCTGAGCCCCACCCCCACCCAGACCCTGAGCCCCACCCAGACCCTGAGCCCCACTCCCACCCAGACCCTGAGCCCCACCCAGACCCTGAGCCCCACCCAGACCCTGAGCCCCACCCAGACCCTGAACCCCTGACCCCCACCTAAACCCTGAACCCCTGATCCCCACCCAGACCCTGAACCCCTGGCCCCTACCCAGACCCTGACCTCCTGACCCCCACCCAGACCCTGAACCCGACCCCCACACACATCGTGGACCCCACCCCCACCCAGGCCCTGAGCCCCTGGCCCCCACCCAGCCCGAGCCCCACCCCCACCCAGACCCCTGACCCCCACCCAGACCCTGAACCCTGACCCCCACCCAGACCCTGAACCCTGACCCCCACCCAGACCCTGAACCCTGACCCCCACCCAGACCCTGAACCCTGACCCCCACCCAAACCCTGAGCCCCTGACCCCCACCCAGACCCTGAACCCCTGACCCCCACCCAGACCCTGAACCCGACCCCCACCCAGACCCTGAGCCCCTGACCCCCATCCTCACCTGACCCCCACCCCCACCCTGATCCCCACCCCCACTCTGACGCCCACCGACCCCTACACTGACACCCACCCCCACTCTCACCACCTGACCCCCACCACCGAGCCCTGACCCCCATTCTCACCCTGACCCCCACCTCGAGCCCTACCTCCATCCCGACCTGATCGAGCACTAAACCGACACCCATCCGCACTCGCACCACCGACACCCACCAGCGAGCCCTGACCCCCATCCCGACCTCCACTGAGCCCTACACTGACCCCAACCCCCACTCTTAGCACCGACCCCCAACACCGAGCCCCAAACCCCCACCCTGACCCCCGGCACCCACAGTTCAGGCAACATCCGACACCATCAGCTCAGGCTCGACTCCTATCCCAGATTCCTGTGCGCTCCTTGCCCAGCCTGACCCAATGCTCACCCCTCGACCTCGGCCCTCAGCCCAGGGTCTCTCATCTCATCGCCTTTTGTTCTGAACATTCTTCAATTTGTGATGTGAGTAGGCTCAGCAACGGCCCTTTATCCAGGGGAGCTGAAGCAGAAATCTGCCTGGTTTGGTATTCTCTCTCTCTCTCTCGCTCTCCCTCATTAACAGACTTCGCAAAACCAGCTCATTAAAAGCATCAGTGAGGCACAGCTCACATGAGCAGCCCAGACATCTTGCATCTGACATCTCCCCACGATCTCTTCCCACCCTGTGCGATCTTTCCCCACCCACCCACCCCACGCACGATCTCTCTCCACCCCTACGATCTCGCTCACCCCCCACACCCCCCCGTGATCTGCCATACAGGAGGGACAGCGGATGGATCTGGTTCAGGGTCAATAGCAGACATGCTCGCCCAGTCGGAGCGGAGCTGTGCGAGGGTGGGGCAGTTACCGGGTAACCGAAGGAGCAACTAATCTACATATAGACCGGGCAAACCAATTTGCAGTAATAATGTGGAGGACGATTTCATGGAATGTATGCAAGATAGTTTTCTAGATCAGTATGTTGAGGAACCAACTGGGGAACAGGTTATTTTAGATTGAGTATTGTGCAATGAGAAAGGGTTAATTAATAACCTTGTAGTAAAGGGGCCTTTAGGGAAGAGTGACCATAATATGATAGAATTCTATATTGAGTTTGTAAGTGATTTAGTTAAATCCGAAACTGAGAGGCGAGTTGGCTAAGGTAGATTAGGAAACTACATTAAAAGGTGTGACGGTAGACAAGCAATGGCTAGCATTTAAAGAATACATAATTTACAACAAATATACATTCCTTTAAGGCCCAAAAACCCCACAGGTAAAGTGGTCCAACCGTGGCTAACAAGAGAAGTTAAAGATAGTATTAGATCAAAAGAAAAGGTTTATAATGTTGCCAAAAAGCGTAGTAAGCCTGGGGATTGGGAGGATTTTAGAATTCAGCAAAGCAGGGCCAAGAAATTGATAAAGAAAGGGAAAATAGAATATGAGAGTAAACTAGCGAGAGACATAAAAACAGACTGTAAAAGCTTCTATAGGTATGTAAAAAGGAAAAGATTAGCGAAAGTAAATGTGGGCCCCTTAAAGGCTGAGACAAGAGAAATTATAATGGGGAATAAGGAAATGGCAGAGAAATTAAATACTTTGCATCTGTCTTCACGGAATAAGACGCAAAAAACTTCCCGGAAATCGTGGAGAACCAAGGGCCTAGCGAGAATGAGGAACTGAAAAAAATGAGTATTCGTAAAAAAATAGTACTGGGGAAATTAATGGGACTGAAAGCCGATAAATCCCCTGGACCTGATGGCCTACATCCTCGGGTTTTGAAAGAGGGGGCTATAGAGATAGTGGATACATTGGTTGTCATTTTCCAAAATTCCACAGATTCTAGAACGGTTCCTGTAGATTGGAAGGTAGCAAATATAACCGCATTATTTAAGAAAGGAGGGAGAGTGAAAACGGGGAACTATAGACCAGTTAGCCTGACATCAGTAGTAGGGAAAATGCTAAATGCTAGAATCTATTATTAAGGACGTGGTAACAGGGTACTTAGAAAATAATAATAGGATTGGGCAGAGTCAACACGGATTTATGAAAGGGAAATCGTGTTTGACAAATCTGTTAGAATTTTTTGAGGTTGTAACTAGCAGAATAGATAAGGGGGAACCAGTGGATGTGGTGTATTTGGATTTTCAGAAGGCATTCGATAAGGTGCCACACAAGAGGTTATTAAACAAAATTAGGGCTCATTGGATTGGGGGTAACATACTAGCATGGATTGAGGATTGGTTAACGGAATGAAAACAGAGAGTAGGAATAAACGGGTCATTTTCAGGTTGGCAGGCTGTAACTAGTGGGGTATTGCAAGGATCATCAGTGCTTGGGCCTCAGCTATTCACAATCTATATCAATGATTTGGATGAGGGGACCAAATGTAAAATATCCAAGTTTGATGATGATACAAAGCTAGGTGGGAATGTAAGTTGTGAGGAGGATGCAAAGAGGCTTCAAGGGGATATCGACAGGCTAAGTGAGTGGGCAAGAACATGGCAAATGGAATATAATGTGGAGAAATGTGAAGTTATCCACTTTGGTAGGAAAAATAGAAAAGCAGAGTATTTTTTAAATGGTGGTTAGGAAATGTTGGTGTTCTGAGGGACCTGGGTGTCCTTGTACACAAATCACTGAAAGTTAACATGCAGGTACAGCAAGCAATTAGGAAAGCAAATGGTATGTTGGCCTTTATTACAAGAGGATTTGAGTATAAGAGTAAAGGGCCTAGAAATTCAGTATAGCCACTTTTGGGGCGGTAAAGTCGGGCGGGCGCTAAAGTTAGCGCCCGCTGGAAAGTGGAGGCCACTTCGCCGATATTCAGTAGCTTTGGCCAAGGAGTTTGGGCGAGCGCTGAAACTGGCGTTGCACCCCTATCTTTAGGCGCTAAGCCGGCGGTGCAGAGTGATAACGCCGAGGCCGGGCGCAGCGCAGGTGCGGTCATGTTTTGATTGACAGCAGACAGCCTGACGCCGGCCAGCTCTTAAAGGGGGAAGGGTCGACTTGGTCTGCTGCCACGCCCTGGATAGTGGAGCCCTCCAGCTAGGCCTGAACACTGCTGCTGGACCCAAATAGCGCCTGAAGCCATGCAGAAGGCCCGTGAACGAGCGCAGCGCTTCTCAGAGCATGCTTTGAGGGTGCTGCTTAGGGGTTTGGAGAAGAAAAGAGATATCTTGTGCCCGGACAGTGGCAAGAAGGCTCCCAAGAGGCTGTACAGGAGAGCCTGGAGGGAAATCGCCCAGAGGGTCACAGCCAACAGCGATGTCCCCAGGACTGGTGACCAATGCCGCAAGAAGTTCAACGACCTCACTCGGCTGGTCAGGGTGAGTACCCTTTCCAGTGTCCTCCTCATCCTTGCATGTGCACCTCACATTATGGGCAAAGGGACCTCAAAGGCCTAATGGCCAGCCCTCCTCCAGCAGCTATGGCGCTGGCATGATCATCAGTAGCACTTTCTGCACTTGACACACTGGCCAAGCTATTCGACCATGGGAGGCAGTGCACACAACAACAGGGCACCACACTGGCCAAGCTATTCGACCATGGGAGGCAGTGCACACAACAACAGGGCACCACACTGTACTTAGAGGCCGTCCTTTCTCTTGCAGGCCAAGCTGGCACAGAATCTGAAGAGCCGGACTGTCACCGGGGGAGGCCGTGTCCAGTTCCAGGAGCTCAGTGACCTGGAGGAGCGCGTGGCTCGACTCATGCGTGCCCGGGTGATTGGCCCCGTTGCTATTGGAGATGCCGACCCTGTGCTGGGCCCCAATGGTAAGGACATGACCGTTTGGACCTCTCTCGTTCCCCTTGCGCTTCAGATCTACATCCTTTGCCACTGTCCCACCAATGCGCATAATGCCACCACTCATGCCTCCCTCGCTGATGCCCTGTCCTCACTCTAAAGCTACTCTTGCGCCTTCCTGCTTTCAGCTGGTGAGGAGGTGGTCCCTGAAGCTGCGAGTGTCAGTCCCTCGGAAGAGGAGGATGACGAGGACCAAGAGGAAGGCGGCACATCGGGGGAACCCTCATCCGCGCCAGGGGATGGCAATGGAGGGGACACGTCTTGCCTGGAGGAGAGCCAGGGGGAAGTGTTGCAGGGGGGTGTAGCTCCTGTGCCCAGTGGCGTCCAGCCACGCGGGAAGGGTCGGGCAGCACGGCTGCCTTCTCCCCAGAGGGGGGAAGTGTTGCAGGGGAGGGCAGTTGCTGGGCCCAGTGGCGTCCAGCCACGCGGGAAGGGTCGGCCAGCTCGGCGGCCTTCTCCCCAGAGGGAGAGTCCGGCCTCCAGTCTGGAGACGGTCCTCGCCCAGGAGGTGCGCCTCCTTGATCAAATGTCCGCGGATTCGGAGCGGCGCCACACCGAGTTCATGGGGGTTGTGGGACAGTTGCCTCAGGCCATTGAGTCCCTGGCTCATAGTGTGGCCGATTTCGGGGACTCACAGGCCAGGGGTGTCGAACAACTCGCGGCAGCACAGGACGCGAGTCGAGAGTTCATGAGTGGTGCCGTGCAGACACTGGCTGGTCTGATGCGGGCACAGACCAGGGCAATACGGGCACTCACTTCTGCCACACTCGCTGTGTCACGGACGCATCGCCAGGGCACCCGCCGCGCTGCTGCAGCACAGCGGTCTGGCCTTCACCAGATTGCTGCGCTTGCTGCAGTGCCAGCCCGGCCGAGTGCCAGTGTCTCTGGCGACCAGCGAGCGCCTGGCATCAGCCAGCTTGCCCCCATTGCTGCAGCCGCCACTGCCACTCCCCCAGCAAAGCTGCGACGAGCTGCTGGAGAGACTGATGCTGCCCAGCCACAGCTGCAGCAGTCAGCAGCCGGCCCCTCCAGGGCCGGACCTCGTCTAGGCCGACCCCCAAGGGCATCTGCCGTCACGCTTTGTGCCCCTCAGGAGCCTTCCCCCAGCCTTGCAACACCCACAGGGCCCAGGTTGAGGCGGAGCAGCAGGTCGGGCAGGGGCCGGAGAAGCCTGCACAAGGACTCGCCCTCTCGGCACACAAAGTAGAGTGTGTTGCCAAATGTTTTTTTATATGGGGGTGTTTGTGTTCTGTATGGGGGGGGTTTATTTTGGTAAGGCCGAAGATGATGGCAAATGTTTTTTAGATGGGGGTGTTTGTGTTCTGTATGGGGGGGGTTTGTCTTGGTAAGGCCGAGGATGAAGGCCAATTGGATGGACAAGTTTTGTTATTCCTCCCCAGGTTGTGGGAGTGAGATATGTTTTTGACTGTTTTTTGGGGGTCTTGTCTGTTTTTGTGTTTCATGTGGGAAGGGCCCTGAGTTTGTTAAATAAAGCTTTTTATTTATTCAGCTTGTCCATGTGTCATGTTTCAAGTGGTTGTTGCGTTAACCGGCTGAGGGCTTGCGGAGCGGCTGCATTCAGGTGCCTTCATTGCCACAAGCCATTCCCTGACAGGGGGCCTAGAAGTGTCGTTCAATAAGCCGCCGGCGGACGGCCCTTGGACCTTGTGGCTCCCTCCTGGGCTGGTACTCCTCCTCCTCCTCCTCCTCCTCCTCCTCCTCATGCTCCTCCTCCTGAGGTGGTGGTCCAACGTGAGGTGGCAGTGCCTGAGTCCTGCGGATAGCCAGGTTGTGCAGCATGCAGCAAACGACGACGAACTGGGAGACTCTATCCGGCGAATACTGTAGAGATCCGCCGGAACGATCCAGGCAGCGGAACCGTTGCTTGAGGACGCCAATCGTTTGCTCTATGATGTTCCTTGTGGCTTGATGGCTTTCGTTGTATGCCTCCTCAGCAGGGGTCCTGGGCGCGCGGAGCGGGGTCATGAGCCATGTACACAAAGGGTAGCCCTTGTCCCCGATAAGCCATCCCCTTGGGGGAGGCTGTGCCTGGAACATGTCAGCCACAGTAGTCTGGCGCAGTATAAATGCATCGTGGCTGCTTCCTGGAAAGCGGGCATTGACAGCTAGGATGCGCTGCCTGTGGTCACACACCAGCTGTACATTGAGGGAATGGTAGCCCTTCCGGTTGCGGTAATCCTCGGCATTGTCGATAGGTGCCCGCATAGCCACATGCGTGCAGTCAATGGCGCCCTGCACCATGGGGAAGTCGGCGATCCTGGCAAATCCGACTGCACGCTGCTCCTGCCTCTCTAGGGTCATGGGGAAGGAGATGAATTGGTGTCTCCTTGCGAAAAGGGCATCGGTGACCTGCCGGATGCAGCGATGCACGGCGAACTGGGAGATGTTCGCTATGTCCCCAGCAGCGGCTTGGAAGGAGCCGCTTGCATAAAAGTTCAGAGCCACCGTGACCTTCACTTCCACCGACAGAGACGTCCTGCACATCAGCTGTGGACGCAGATCTCTGTGAAGCAGCTGGCAGATCTCTGCAACCACCTCCCTTCTGAAGCGCAGCCTCTTCACACAATGCGCGGCAGTCATGGTGAGATAGGACACCTGCTACCGGTATTCCCTGAGTGGGTAAGGCCTACGTTGCCGATGCCTGATGGCCCCTCTGCGTCTAGGCATGGCTGCCCCTCTCACACAGCGTCTGCGAGCCCTTCGCACATAATGCTGGAACTGAGGGTTGGAACCCCATGCAGCCCCCATAATATACTTGCAAACAGCCAAATCACAATGAGTCAAATTTCCAAGCTCTGGCCAGAAGCCAAAAATACCTCTCCTATGTTGTCCCAAATCAGTAAGGTCTGTTCCTTGGTCTCTGTCCAGAAATCCAAAGCACTAAAGTCATTGCAGCAAAATGGCTGGCCTTTATACCTCAGTCTAAGTGCCCTTTAATTAGCGCTCCCCGAGGCCCGCAGGGCCTCTGCTGCGTTCCACTTCACAGTTCTTAACAGCGCCACGCCCACATTGGGCGGGCGCCACTGAAGTTCCGGTTTGGGGCGCACAAACGGCGTTGCACGACGAAATGACGTCATAAGGTGCGCGCGCTCACTTTGCGCTGGCGCAAAATGTCAACTGAAGTTGAACGTAGGCGCAGATCGCTCTGCGCCCGGGCGCAAAGTGCCTAGCGCTCGAAATCTACTCCTCTTATGGCGCTAACGGCTGGCGAATGCAACTGAATTTCTAGGCCAAGATGTCTTACTGCAATTATATAGGGCCCTGGTGAGACCACACCTGGAGTATTGTGTACAGTTTTGGTCTCCTTACCTAAGGAAGGATATACTTGCCATAGAGGGAGTGCAACAAAGGTTCATGAGATTGATTCCTGGGATGGGGGGATTGTCCTATGAAGAGATATTGAGTAGACTAGGCCTATATTCTCTAGAGTTTAGAAGAATGAGAGGTGATCTCATTGAAACATACAAAATTCTTACAGGGCTTGACAGGGTAGATGCTGGGAGGGTGTTTCCCCTGGCTGGGTGTCTAGAACCAGGGGTCACAGTCTCAGAATAAGGGGTCGGCCATTTAGGACTGAGATGAGGAGAAATTTCTTCACTCAGAAGGTGGTGAATCTTTGGAATTCTCTACCCCAGAGGGCTGTGGAGGCTCAGTCGTTGAGTATATTCAAGACAGAGATCGAATATTAAGGGAATCATGGAATACGGGGATAGTGCAGGAAAGTGGAGATGAGGTAGAAGATCAGCCATGATCTTATTGAATGGCAGAGCAGGCTCGAGGGGCCAAATGGCCTACTCCTGCTCCTATTTCTTATATTCTTATGTAACTCAATGTGACTGGCCGATTGACAAGGCCTCGCCTGTAGATTGGCCAGCGACTGGACCGCGCCGGTCCACCTGAGAGACACGCAAGATATTCACAACAGGAGCAGGACAAGAGCGGAGTTTCTGACAATACTTCAGTTCTGACCTAGACAGGGACAGCTGACAGACCGAACCCTTTGTAGCGAGCGCTGGTACAGGCCACATGCGTTCTGCGCAGGACCAGGAGTGCCAGGGTGTGAGCGAAGGGGCAATGCAGCTCAGGATGGAGAGAAACAGAGAACCATGCGGGTCAGCAGCGTGCCGATGTCCCTTGGAATTGTGATCCCACTCCAGGAATCTGCCCTCCCCCCACCTCAGTCTCCGTGACCAGGGCGTGGCCCAAATGTTGGAATCGCCTCTGGTTGGCTCCTCTCCCGGGGAATTCAAACACCGGCAGTGTCTTAAAGGGACAGGGACTTTCGGAGCGGGCGAGCTTGAATATCATGGGATGTTCGACTGGCCTATTGCACGGACAGAGCCCCTGCCCCGGAATTACTGATGCAGACACGGAAGGTTGAGATGGAGGGAAGAGAGAAGCAAGAGGTAAATGTAATCAGGCAGCGGCCCCGAGAGTGGCAGGGAATGACTCACAGCTGCAGTCCCGCCATCCCCATGGCTGTGGCCCCGACCATTTAACATGCTGAGTGGGGACCGAGGACGTTTAAAGGACCCTGGCCACCATTCTCTGGACTGAACTGGTTAGAACGTTCAACGTGCACGACTGAAGATGGCCACGCACACACTCACACACATGAACACGCTCACGCGCACTCGCTCACAGATGTGAACATGCACACACAGACACAAGCAAACACAAACGCCGCACTCACACTGGTGCGCACTCAAACGGGCATGGACACACGCATACTCACACGAACACATGAGCACGCAAACACACAGGCACACAAACATGTACACGAGCACACGCACACATGCTCACACTCACGCAGCCTGAACAGTGCTGACATTCTGATCCTACAGAGTCCACTCCGTCTCACTCATGCTTCACATTCACATGTTAACAAGCGGAATGCACACGAAAACAATCTGAAAACTATTAATCCCAAGGAGACTTTTAGCCGACGTGCCGATCCTTGCCTTGAGGGGTTAAATGAAAATCTGTTGGAAATCTTCTAAGTGCAGGGCTGCTCGACATGTGAATACTGTGAGGATCAGGTTACTGAGTTTACCCCACTCCCGAGACCTGGCTGGTCCTTCGCCAAGTTCTGATGCAGAACCTCAGGCAGCAGCCCCTCCCTCGGCCTGTGTGCCCCACACAACATCCTCTCGACATTTAGAACAGCCCTCGCTGTTCATCTGTTTCAGCTTTAGATCATTGCCAGCTCTGTCAGACCGTGTTCTATTAGAGGGAGAGTGGAGAGCTGTAGGACTAACTCTCAGCACAACACACTGTTACATGGCAAGGGAATGATACCCACTGACTGGGCCACTACAGTGCCCCAGAATAGGGAGGGGAAAGGATCAGCCCGAGCTCCTGCTCCTCCTCACTGCCAGGGACCACCGCTGGGAAAAGTGTTTGTGTCTGCGGGTGTGTCGGTCTTTGTCAGTGTATGAGTGTGTGTGTCCGTGTGTGTGTGTCAGTGTGTGTGTGGGTGTGTGTGTGTGTCGGTGTGTGTGTGTGTCGGTGTGTGTGTCCGTGTGTGTGTGTCAGTATGTCAGTGTGTGTGTGTCGGTGTGTGTGTGTCAGTATGTCAGTGTGTGTGTGTCGGTGTGTGTGTGTCAGTGTGTGTGTCAGTGTGTGTGTCGGTGTGTGTGTCAGTGTGTGTGTCGGTGTGTGTGTGTGTCGGTGTGTGTGTGTGTCGGTGTGTGTGTGTCAGTGTGTGTGTCGGTGTGTGTGTCAGTGTGTGTGTCGGTGTGTGTGTGTGTCCGTGTGTGTGTGTGTCCGTGTGTGTGTGTCAGTATGTCAGTGTGTGTGTGTCGGTGTGTGTGTGTCAGTGTGTGTGTCAGTGTGTGTGTCGGTGTGTGTGTCGGTGTGTGTGTCGGTGTGTGTGTGTCGGTGTGTGTGTGTCGGTGTGTGTGTGTCGGTGTGTGTGTGTCGGTGTGTGTGTGTCGGTGTGTGTGTCGGTGTGTGTGTCGGTGTGTGTGTCGGTGTGTGTGTCGGTGTGTGTGTCGGTGTGTGTGTGTCGGTGTGTGTGTGTCGGTGTGTGTGTCGGTGTGTGTGTGTCGGTGTGTGTGTGTCGGTGTGTGTGTGTCGGTGTGTGTGTGTCGGTGTGTGTGTGTCGGTGTGTGTGTCAGTGTGTGTGTGTCGGTGTGTGTGTCGGTGTGTGTGTGTCGGTGTGTGTGTGTCGGTGTGTGTGTGTCGGTGTGTGTGTGTCGGTGTGTGTGTGTCGGTGTGTGTGTGTCGGTGTGTGTGTGTCGGTGTGTGTGTGTCGGTGTGTGTGTCGGTGTGTGCGTGTCGGTGTGTGCGTGTCGGTGTGTGCGTGTCGGTGTGTGCGTGTCGGTGTGTGCGTGTCGGTGTGTGCGTGTCGGTGTGTGCGTGTCGGTGTGTGCGTGTCGGTGTGTGTGTCGGTGTGTGTGTGTCGGTGTGTGTGTGTCGGTGTGTGTGTGTCGGTGTGTGTGTGTCGGTGTGTGTGTGTCGGTGTGTGTGTGTCGGTGTGTGTGTGTCGGTGTGTGTGTGTCGGTGTGTGTGTGTCGGTGTGTGTGTCCGTGTGTGTGTGTGTGTCCGTGTGTGTGTGTGTGTCCGTGTGTGTGTGTGTCCGTGTGTGTGTGTCCGTGTGTGTGTGTCAGTGTATCGAGTATGTGTCAGTGTGTGTGTCCGTGTGTGTGTGTGTCAGTGTGTGGGTGTCAGTGTATCGAGTGTGTGTCAGTGTGTGTGTCAGTGTGTGTGTGTGTCAGTGTCTCCAAAGCCTGGGCTGCGTTAAAGGGAACCCGCTTCAGCTCCAGGGATCCGTGTACAGTATCAGGCCATCTAGCATTCACTCGCAGGATCCAACCGCAGGGAATGGGGGGTTCAAGACCTGCCATGGGTAACAAGATGGGCAGATGGCCAACTCCTAGTCCTGTGCGCATTTACAAGTGCAAACCTCCCATTACTCACCGTACACACACATGTCCGGCAACCGTCTGGTGAAGTGAATGTCTGGCCGTGCTCCAAGCTGGCTCCGTCCAGCTCACACCCTGAGAGAAGGGAAAAGATATTCCATCACACCCGCTGGGCAGGGGTCGCACGACGACATCAATCGTCACCCTTTATTGGCTCGCAACAAGAGGCAGGTGCCACCACATTTGGGTCAATTGGTAAACCCACAAGTCCCAGAGAGCAGGACAACAAATTTCAAAAAACACTTCTGAGAAGATGAGGAAAACCAAGAAGTAGTGTGATTAGATGGCACCAGGTTTAGGTTTTAAAAGGTTGTAGTGGGGAGGGCGGACGGAGCGAGGGGAGGGCGGACGGAGCCAGGGGAGGGCGGACGGAGCCAGGGGAGGGCGGACGGAGCGAGGGGAGGGGACGGAGCGAGGGGAGGGCGGACGGAGCGAGGGGAGGGCGGACGGAGCGAGGGGAGGGCGGACGGAGCGAGGGGAGGGCGGACGGAGCGTGGGGAGGGCGGACGGAGCGAGGGGAGGGCGGACGGAGCGAGGGGAGGGGACGGAGCGAGGGGAGGGCGGACGGAGCCAGGGGAGGGCGGACGGAGCCAGGGGAGGGCGGACGGAGCGAGAGGAGGGGACGGAGCGAGGGGAGGGGACGGAGCGAGGGGAGGGGACGGAGCGAGGGGAGGGCGGACGGAGCGAGGGGAGGGCGGACGGAGCGAGGGGAGGTGACGGAGCGAGGGGAGGGCGGACGGAGCGAGGGGAGGGCGGACGGAGCGAGGGGAGGGGACGGAGCGAGGGGAGGGGACGGAGCGAGGGGAGGGCGGACGGAGCGAGGGGAGGGCGGACGGAGCGAGGGGAGGGCGGGCGGAGCGAGGGGAGGGCGGGCGGAGCGAGGGGAGGGCGGACGGAGCGAGGGGAGGGCGGACGGAGCGAGGGGAGGGCGGACGGAGCGAGGGGAGGGGACGGAGCGAGGGGAGGGCGGACGGAGCCAGGGGAGGGCAGACGGAGCGAGGGGAGGGGACGGAGCGAGGGGAGGGCGGACGGAGCGAGGGGAGGGGACGGAGCGAGGGGAGGGCGGACGGAGCGAGGGGAGGGCGGACGGAGCGAGGGGAGGGCGGACGGAGCGAGGGGAGGGGACGGAGCGAGGGGAGGGCGGGCGGAGCGAGGGGAGGGCGGACGGAGCGAGGGGAGGGCGGACGGAGCGAGGGGAGGGCGGACGGAGCGAGGGGAGGGCGGGCGGAGCGATGGGAGGGCGGGCGGAGCGAGGGGAGGGCGGACGGAGCGAGGGGAGGGCGGGCGGAGCGAGGGGAGGGCGGACGGAGCGAGGGGAGGGCGGACGGAGCGAGGGGAGGGGACGGAGCGAGGGGAGGGGACAGAGCGAGGGGAGGGGACGGAGCGAGGGGAGGGCGGGCGGAGCGAGGGGAGGGCGGACGGAGCGAGGGGAGGGCGGACGGAGCGAGGGGAGGGCGGACGGAGCGAGGGGAGGGCGGACGGAGCGAGGGGAGGGCGGACGGAGCGAGGGGAGGGCGGACGGAGCGAGGGGAGGGCGGACGGAGCGAGGGGAGGGCGGGCGGAGCGAGGGGAGGGCGGACGGAGCGAGGGGAGGGCGGGCGGAGCGAGGGGAGGGCGGACAGAGCGAGCGGAGGGCGGACGGAGCGAGGGGAGGGGACGGAGCGAGGGGAGGGGACGGAGCGAGGGGAGGGCGGACGGAGCGAGGGGAGGACGGACGGAGCGAGGGGAGGACGGACGGAGCGAGGGGAGGGGACGGAGCGAGGGGAGGGGACGGAGCGAGGGGAGGGCGGACGGAGCGAGGGGAGGGCGGACGGAGCGAGGGGAGGGCGGACAGAGCGAGCGGAGGGCGGACGGAGCGAGGGGAGGGGACGGAGCGAGGGGAGGGGATGGAGCGAGGGGAGGGCGGACGGAGCGAGGAGAGGACGGACGGAGCGAGGGGAGGGGACGGAGCGAGGGGAGGGCGGACGGAGCGAGGGGAGGGCGGACGGAGCGAGGGGAGGGCGGACGGAGCGAGGGGAGGGCGGACGGAGCGAGGGGAGAGGGGACGGAGCGAGGGGAGAGGGGACGGAGCGAGGGGAGGGCGGACGGAGCGAGGGGAGGGCGGGCGGAGCGAGGGGAGGGCGGACGGAGCGAGGGGAGGGCGGACGGAGCGAGGGGAGGGGACGGAGCGAGGGGAGGGGACGGAGCGAGGGGAGGGGACGGAGAGAGGGGAGGGGACGGAGCGAGGGGAGGGGACGGAGCGAGGGCGGGCGGAGCGAGGGGAGGGCGGGCGGAGCGAGGGGAGGGCGGGCGGAGCGAGGGGAGGGCGGGCGGAGCGAGGGGACGGCGGGCGGAGCGAGGGGAGGGCGGGCGGAGCGAGGGGAGGGCGGGCGGAGCGAGGGGAGGGCGGGCGGAGCGAGGGGAGGGCGGACGGAGCCAGGGGAGGGCGGACGGAGCGAGGGGAGGGGACAGAGCGAGGGGAGGGCGGACGGAGCGAGGGGAGGGCGGACGGAGCGAGGGGAGGGCGGACGGAGCGAGGGGCGGGCGGACGGAGCGTGGGGAGGGCGGACGGAGCGAGGGGAGGGCGGACGGAGCGAGGGGAGGGGACGGAGCGAGGGGAGGGGACGGAGCGAGGGGAGGGCAGACGGAGCGAGGGGAGGGGACGGAGCGAGGGGAGGGCGGACGGAGCGAGGGGAGGGCGGACGGAGCGAGGGGAGGGCGGACGGAGCGAGGGGAGGGGACGGAGCGAGGGGAGGGGACGGAGCGAGGGGAGGGCGGACGGAGCGAGGGGAGGGCGGACGGAGCGAGGGGAGGGCGGACGGAGCGAGGGGAGGGGACGGAGCGAGGGGAGGGCGGGCGGAGCGAGGGGAGGGCGGACGGAGCGAGGGGAGGGGACGGAGCGAGGGGTGGGCGGGCGGAGCGAGGGGAGGGCGGACGGAGCGAGGGGAGGGCGGACGGAGCGAGGGGAGGGCGGACGGAGCGAGGGGAGGGCGGACGGAGCGAGGGGAGGGCGGACGGAGCGAGGGGAGGGGACGGAGCGAGGGGAGGGCGGACGGAGCCAGGGGAGGGCAGACGGAGCGAGGGGAGGGGACGGAGCGAGGGGAGGGCGGACGGAGCGAGGGGAGGGCGGACGGAGCGAGGGGAGGGGACGGAGCGAGGGGAGGGCGGACGGAGCGAGGGGAGGGCGGACGGAGCGAGGGGAGGGGACGGAGCGAGGGGAGGGCGGGCGGAGCGAGGGGAGGGCGGACGGAGCGAGGGGAGGGCGGACGGAGCGAGGGGAGGGCGGACGGAGCGAGGGGAGGGCGGGCGGAGCGATGGGAGGGCGGGCGGAGCGAGGGGAGGGCGGACGGAGCGAGGGGAGGGCGGACGGAGCGAGGGGAGGGCGGGCGGAGCGAGGGGAGGGCGGACGGAGCGAGGGGAGGGCGGACGGAGCGAGGGGAGGGGACGGAGCGAGGGGAGGGCGGACGGAGCGAGGGGAGGGCGGACGGAGCGAGGGGAGGGCGGACGGAGCGAGGGGAGGGCGGACGGAGCGAGGGGAGGGCGGACGGAGCGAGGGGAGGGCGGACGGAGCGAGGGGAGGGCGGGCGGAGCGAGGGGAGGGCGGACGGAGCGAGGGGAGGGCGGGCGGAGCGAGGGGAGGGCGGACAGAGCGAGCGGAGGGCGGACGGAGCGAGGGGAGGGGACGGAGCGAGGGGAGGGGACGGAGCGAGGGGAGGGCGGACGGAGCGAGGGGAGGACGGACGGAGCGAGGGGAGGGGACGGAGCGAGGGGAGGGCGGACGGAGCGAGGGGAGGGCGGACGGAGCGAGGGGAGGGCGGACGGAGCGAGGGGAGAGGGGACGGAGCGAGGGGAGAGGGGACGGAGCGAGGGGAGGGCGGACGGAGCGAGGGGAGGGCGGGCGGAGCGAGGGGAGGGCGGGCGGAGCGAGGGGAGGGCGGACGGAGCGAGGGGAGGGCGGACGGAGCGAGGGGAGGGCGGACGGAGCGAGGGGAGGGCGGACGGAGCGAGGGGAGGGGACGGAGCGAGGGGAGGGGACGGAGCGAGGGGAGGGGACGGAGAGAGGGGAGGGGACGGAGCGAGGGGAGGGGACGGAGCGAGGGGAGGGGACGGAGCGAGGGCGGGCGGAGCGAGGGGAGGGCGGGCGGAGCGAGGGGAGGGCGGGCGGAGCGAGGGGAGGGCGGGCGGAGCGAGGGGACGGCGGGCGGAGCGAGGGGAGGGCGGGCGGAGCGAGGGGAGGGCGGACGGAGCGAGGGGAGGGGACAGAGCGAGGGGAGGGCGGACGGAGCGAGGGGAGGGCGGACGGAGCGAGGGGCGGGCGGACGGAGCGTGGGGAGGGCGGACGGAGCGAGGGGAGGGCGGACGGAGCGAGGGGAGGGCGGACGGAGCGAGGGGAGGGGACGGAGCGAGGGGAGGGGACGGAGCGAGGGGAGGGCAGACGGAGCGAGGGGAGGGGACGGAGCGAGGGGAGGGCGGACGGAGCGAGGGGAGGGCGGACGGAGCGAGGGGAGGGCGGACGGAGCGAGGGGAGGGGACGGAGCGAGGGGAGGGCGGACGGAGCGAGGGGAGGGCGGACGGAGCGAGGGGAGGGCGGACGGAGCGAGGGGAGGGGACGGAGCGAGGGGAGGGCGGGCAGAGCGAGGGGAGGGCGGACGGAGCGAGGGGAGGGGACGGAGCGAGGGGTGGGCGGGCGGAGCGAGGGGAGGGCGGACGGAGCGAGGGGAGGGCGGACGGAGCGAGGGGAGGGTGGACGGAGCGAGCGGAGGGCGGACGGAGCGAGGGGAGGGCGGACGGAGCGAGGGGAGGGCGGGCGGAGCGAGGGGAGGGCGGGCGGAGCGAGGGGAGGGCGGACGGAGCGAGGGGAGGGCGGACGGAGCGAGCGGAGGGCGGACGGAGCGAGGGGAGGGGACGGAGCGAGGGGAGGGGACGGAGCGAGGGGAGGGCGGACGGAGCGAGGGGAGGGGACGGAGCGAGGGGAGGGCGGACGGAGCGAGGGGAGAGCGGACGGAGCGAGGGGAGAGCGGACGGAGCGAGGGGAGAGGGGACGGAGCGAGGGGAGGGCGGGCGGAGCGAGGGGAGGGCGGGCGGAGCGAGGGGAGGGCGGGCGGAGCGAGGGGAGGGCGGGCGGAGCGAGGGGAGGGCGGACGGAGCGAGGGGAGGGCGGACGGAGCGAGGGGAGGGCGGACGGAGCGAGGGGAGGGCGGACGGAGCGAGGGGAGGGCGGACGGAGCGAGGGGAGGGGACGGAGCGAGGGGAGGGGACGGAGCGAGGGGAGGGGACGGAGCGAGGGGAGGGGACGGAGCGAGGGGAGGGGACGGAGAGAGGGGAGGGGACGGAGCGAGGGGAGGGGACGGAGCGAGGGCGGGCGGAGCGAGGGGAGGGCGGGCGGAGCGAGGGGAGGGCGGGCGGAGCGAGGGGAGGGCGGGCGGAGCGAGGGGAGGGCGCACGGAGCGAGGGGAGGGCGGGCGGAGCGAGGGGAGGGCGGGCGGAGCGAGGGGAGGGCGGACGGAGCCAGGGGAGGGCGGACGGAGCGAGGGGAGGGGACGGAGCGAGGGGAGGGCGGACGGAGCGAGGGGAGGGCGGACGGAGCGAGGGGAGGGCGGACGGAGCGAGGGGCGGGCGGACGGAGCGAGGGGCGGGCGGACGGAGCGAGGGGAGGGCGGACGGAGCGAGGGGAGGGGACGGAGCCAGGGGAGGGCAGACGGAGCCAGGGGAGGGCGGACGGAGCGAGGGGAGGGGACGGAGCGAGGGGAGGGCGGACGGAGCGAGGGGAGGGCGGACGGAGCGAGGGGAGGGGACGGAGCGAGGGGAGGGCGGACGGAGCGAGGGGAGGGCGGACGGAGCGAGGGGAGGGGACGGAGCGAGGGGAGGGCGGGCGGAGCGAGGGGAGGGCGGACGGAGCGAGGGGAGGGGACGGAGCGAGGGGAGGGCGGGCGGAGCGAGGGGAGGGCGGACGGAGCGAGGGGAGGGCGGACGGAGCGAGGGGAGGGCGGACGGAGCGAGGGGAGGGCGGACGGAGCGAGGGGAGGGGACGGAGCGAGGGGAGGGGACGGAGCGAGGGGAGGGGACGGAGAGAGGGGAGGGGACAGGGCGAGGGTGGGCGGAGCGAGGGGAGGGCGGGCGGAGCGAGGGGAGGGCGGGCGGAGCGAGGGGAGGGCGGACGGAGCGAGGGGAGGGCGGACGGAGCGAGGGGAGGGCGGGCGGAGCGAGGGGAGGGCGGACGGAGCGAGGGGAGGGCGGGCGGAGCGAGGGGAGGGCCGACGGAGCGAGGGGAGGGCGGACGGAGCGAGCGAAGGGCGGACGGAGCGAGGGGAGGGGACGGAGCGAGGGGAGGGGACGGAGCGAGGGGAGGGCGGACGGAGCGAGGGGAGGGCGGACGGAGCGAGGGGAGGGCGGACGGAGCGAGGGGAGGGCGGACGGAGCGAGGGGAGGGGACGGAGCGAGGGGAGGGCGGACGGAGCGAGGGGAGGGCGGGCGGAGCGAGGGGAGGGCGGACGGAGCGAGGGGAGGGCGGACGGAGCGAGGGGAGGGCGGACGGAGCGAGGGGAGGGGACGGAGCGAGGGGAGGGGACGGAGCGAGGGGAGGGGACGGAGAGAGGGGAGGGGACGGAGCGAGGGCGGGCGGAGCGAGGGGAGGGCGGGCGGAGCGAGGGGAGGGCGGGCGGAGCGAGGGGAGGGCGGACGGAGCGAGGGGAGGGCGGGCGGAGCGAGGGGAGGGCGGGCGGAGCGAGGGGAGGGCGGACGGAGCGAGAGGAGGGCGGACGGAGCGAGGGGAGGGCGGACGGAGCGAGAGGAGGGCGGACGGAGCGAGGGGAGGGCGGACGGAGCGAGGGGGTGGCAGACGGAGCGAGGGGAGGGCGGACGGAGCGAGGGGCGGGGAAGGAATTCCACAGTCTGAAGTCTAGGAAAGGAATGAGATTGAATGAGAGACGGGGCGAAGTGTGAACACAGTGAGGATGGAGTGAGAGAGTCTGTAGGATGGGGATTGGAGTTTCGGGAGTGTGTCGGATGGGGATTGGAGTTTTGGGAGTGTAGGATGGGGATTGGAGTTTAGGGAGAGTGTAGGATGGGGATTGGAGTTTAGGGAGAGTGTAGGATGGGGATTGGAGTTTAGGAAGTGTGTAGGATGGATGGGGATTGGAGTTTAGGGAGAGTGTAGGATGGGGATTGGAGTTTAGGGAGAGTGTAGGATGGGGATTGGAGTTTTGGGAGTGTAGGATGGGGATTGGAGTTTAGCGGAAAGTGTGCACACGTTGTTGAAATGTATTTTAATACTTGCCACTATTTTCACGTGTTGGCATGCTTATCCCCGTTACTATTTTTACGTGCTTGTGTTTTTACATGTCACTATTTTCACGAGTTGGTGTACATTTACCCTGTCACTATTTTCACGTTTGTGTTGGGGTGTCAGTATGTTTGTGCTCAGACTGTCGCTACTGATTTTACGTGAGTCGGAGTCAGAGGATGGGGCATTTTGCCATAACCTGACTCAGCCTCAGCTGGACAAGCGGTTTGCTCTCACCTGGGCAGCTGGGGCAGCACTGGCCAGACTCCTGGACTGGGTGTGGACACAGCAGAGGGTGGCACTGCAAGGGGGAACATCTTACCAGGCTGCTCTGTAACAAACAAACAGTAGAAATTAAATGATTAAAAATTAACTAAGTCTAAAAGGTTAGTGAATTCACAGGGAAGCACTTTAATCAACCAGGAGTCAAAGAACCAGGGGTCAGAGGACCAGGGGCCAGGGGTCAGAGGACCAGGGGTCAGAGGGCCAGCGACCAGGGGTCAGAGGATCAGCGACCAGGGGTCAGAGGACCAGGGACCAAGGGTCAGAGGACCAGGGACCAGAGGACCAGGGGTCAGAGGACCAGGGGTCAGAGGACCAGGGGTCAGAGGACCAGGGACCAGGGGTCAGAGGACCAGGGGTCAGAGGACCAGGGACCAGGGGTCAGAGGACCAGGGACCAGAGGACCAGGGACCAGAGGTCAGAGGACCAGGGGTCAGAGGACCAGGGACCAGGGGTCAGAGGACCAGGGACCAAGGGTCAGAGGACCAGGGACCAGAGGACCAGGGACCAGGGGTCAGAGGACCAGGGGTCAGAGGACCAGGGACCAAGGGTCAGAGGACCAGGGACCAGGGGTCAGAGGACCAGGGACCAGGGGTCAGAGGACCAGGGGTCAGAGGGCCAGGGGTCAGAGGACCAGGGACCAGGGGTCAGAGGACCAGGGGTCAGAGGACCAGGGACCAGGGGTCAGAGAACCAGGGGTCAGAGGACCAGGGACCAGGAGTCAGAGGACCAGCGATCAAGGGTCAGAGGACCAGCGATCAGAGGTCAGAGGACCAGCGATCAGGGGTCAGAGGACCAGCGATCAGGGGTCAGAGGACCAGGGGTCAGAGGACCAGGGACCAAGGGTCAGAGGACCAGCGATCAGAGGTCAGAGGACCAGCGGTCAGAGGACCAGCGATCAGGGGTCAGAGGACCAGCGATCAGGGGTCAGAGGACCAGGGGTCAGAGGACCAGGGACCAAGGGTCAGAGGACCAGGACCAGGGGTTAGAGGACTAGGAACCAGGGGTCAGAGGACCAGGAGTCAAAGAACCATGGGTCAAAAAAAAGGCCTCAAACAACTGAAAGTCAAACAACCAAGGACAAGGGATTAAAAAAACTAGACATCACTCAACTAGGGATCAAACAACCAGGGCCAGGGTCAAACAACCAGGGCCAGGGTCAAACAACCAGACATCAAACAACCGAGGGTCAAACATGCCTCAAACATTGCAGTTTAAGATGACCAAGGGCCAAATAACTGGAATGCTGCCAGTGGCCCTTTCAGTGAATGATCAATAAGCATAAGCCAATACATTTCAATCTCCAAAAATGGTAGACTTACCACACATGAACAGTTCATGCAGGGGTTGGCACTGGATAAGAAAATGTCCCCATTTATATACTGCTTCCCTTCATACTCACAGCCTGAACCAAACAGATAACAGAGTCAGTCACACACACCAGACAGTGTATCTAACCCATGCTGTACCTGCCCTGGGAGTGTTTGATGGGACAGTGTAGAGGGAGCTTTAGTCTGTATCTAACCCGTGCTGTACTTGCCCTGGGAGTGTTTGATGGGACAGTGTAGAGGGAGCTTTATTCTGTATCTAACCCGTGCTGTACCTGCCCTGTGAGTGTTTGATGGGACAGTGTAGAGGGAGCTTTACTCTGTATCTAATCTATGCTGTACCTGCCCTGGGAGTGTTTGATGGGACAGTGTAGAGGGAGCTTTACTCTGTATCTAACTCGTGCTTTACCTGCCCTGGGAGTGTTTGATGGGACAGTGTAGAGGGAGCTTTACTCTATAAATTACTCAGTACAAAAGTACCGAGTTCCCTCATTGCACAACTGAGAGACATTTAAAGATAAAACACACCAAAGTCTTGCTCTGCAATGGCCCATTGACTGGATCCATTGCTCAGGCTGTCATTAAGCCCCTTAGACCGAGGGACTCCCAGCTTTGATCCCAGCTTGTGCTGATTAAACAGGGTAACCATGGGGACAATGTTTACTTCAGCAACTGGGGTTAGAGAGAGGAAAAATAAGCCTGGGTTCCTGCTCCGGATCACTCCACAGTGCGCACAATGTGGACACAAGGTTAGGACAGGATTGGGCTGAGTGGAGAGACACTTGCTGTCCAGGCTGAAAGATTATGACTAGCCACAGGTAACCCCACAGGTGCCCGGTGTCTGCGTCGCCTGTCCCCAGCACGGATCAGGAAGAGAGAACTTTATCAAAAAAATCCATGAGGAAAGCACTCATCTCCTGGAATGTGGCTGGTCCGTGGAACTCATTGTTGAGGCTTCTTGGGACTGGACGCTCGGTGACGGGAGATGTGGAGTTATCTGGACACCATGATGGGATGTCTGATGTTACCTGGCCGACAAACGGGGCAGCATTCCCCAGCTGGCTTGTACTGGTCCAAACAGGTGAGATTAGGGCAAGTGACTCTCTGGCACTGTACGTTTCCATTCTGCAGAGAGATGAACAAATTAGAAAATAATCATCATGCGTGATTTAATCAGTAATTCTGCTCTGCAGTACATTCAGACTCTGTCATTAGACAGGCAGCAACGATAGAAAATCCCACAGGTGCAATCTCCAGGACACTGCTCCTCCTAGGGACTGAGCGTAAATACTGTGGGACTAGATTTCTCCTCCAACCTTCGCCTCCAGGCTCGATTACTCCAATCCTTTCCTTGATGGATGATGCAGCCCAGCCCGTGAGGAGAAAGGAAGATTGCATTTCTACAGTCCCTTACATGACCTCAGTACACCCCAAAGAGCTTTATGTCAATGAAGTACTTTTGAAGTGTAGTTACTGTTGTAATGTAGGAAATGTGGCAGACAATTTGCACACAGCAAGATCCCACAAACAGCAATGAGATAAATAGCCCGATAATCTGATTTCAGTGATGTTGGTTGAGGGATAAATATTGGCCCAAGAACACTGGGGAGAACTCCCCTGTTTTGCTTCCAATAGTGCCATGGGATCTTTTACTTCCACCTGAGAGGGCAGACGGGACTCAGTTTAATGTCTCATCTGAAAGGCGGCACCTCCGACAGTGCTGCACTCCCTCAGTACTACCCCTGACACTGCAGCGCTCCCTCAGTACTGCCCCTCCGACAGTGCAGCGCTCCCTCAGTACTGCCCCTCCGACAGTGCAGCGCTCCCTCAGTACTACCCCTCCTACAGTGCAGCACTCCCTCAGTACAACCCCTCCGACAGTGCAGCACTCCCTCAGTACAACCCCTCCTACAGTGCAGCACTCCCTCAGTACTGCCCCTCCGACAGTGCAGCGCTCCCTCAGTACTGCCCCTCTGACAGTGCCGCACACCCTCAGTACTACCCCTGACACTGCAGCGCTCCCTCAGTACTGTCCCTCCGACAGTGCAGCGCTCCCTCAGTACTGCCCCTCTGACAGTGCCGCACACCCTCAGTACTACCCCTGACACTGCAGCGCTCCCTCAGTACTACCCCTCCGACAGTGCCGCACTCCCTCAGTACTACCCGACACTGCCGCACTCCCTCAGTACTACCCCTCCGACAGTGCCGCACTCCCTCAGTACTGCCCGACACTGCAGCGCTCCCTCAGTACTGCCCCTCCGACAGTGCCGCACTCCCTCAGTACTACCCGACACTGCAGCGCTCCCTCAGTACTGCCCCTCCGACAGTGCAGCGCTCCCTCAGTACTGCCCCTCCGACAGTGCAGTGCTCTTTCAGTACTGATCTCCGACAGTGCAGCACTCCCTCAGTACTACCCCTCTAACACTGCAGCGCTCCCTCAGTACTGCCCCTCCAACAGTGCAGCACTCCCTCAGTACTGCCCCTCCGACAGTGCAGCGCTCCCTCAGTACTGCCCCTCCGACAGTGCAGCACTCCCTCATGACTGACCCTCCAACAGTGCAGTACTCCCAGTACTGCCTCTCCGACAGTGCAGCGCTCCCTCAGTACTGCCCTTCCGACAGTGCAGCACTCCCTCAGTACTGCCCCTCCGACAGTGCAGTACTCCCTCAGTACTGCCCCTCCGACAGTGCAGCACTCCCTCAGTACTGCCCTTCCGACAGTGCAGCGCTCCCTCAGTACTAACCCTCCGACAGAGCAGCACTCCCTCAGTACTGACCCTCCGACAGTGCAGCACTCCCTCAGTACTGCCCCTCCGACAGTGCAGCGCTCCCTCAGTACTAACCCTCCGACAGAGCAGCACTCTCTCAGTACTGACCCTCCGACAGAGCAGCACTCCCTCAGTACTGACCCTCCGACAGTGCAGCACTCCCTCAGTACTGCCCCTCCGACAGAGCAGTGCTCCCTCAGTACTGACCCTCCGACAGAGCAGTGCTCCCTCTGTACTACCCCCTCCGACAGTGCAGTGCTCCCTCAGTACTGCCCCTCTGACAGTGCAGCGCTCCCTCAGTACTGCACTGGAGTGTCGTCTGGATTATGAGCTCAAGTCTTTGGAGTGGGGCTTGAAGCCACGACCTTCTGACTCAGAGGCGGGAGTCGCACCCACTGAGCTCCAGCTGACACCTAACAGGAAGGAAGAGGAAGGAAGTAGGAATTGAGTCCCTGATGTGTGAAGACTGAATGGTTGATCCTTGCTGTGTATCTTTGATCGGTCTGCGCCAACACACTGCACCCACAAGCTGTCCTGTGCCTGGTAGTGTATAGCCCATTGCATGACCTGATTTGTAACACACCCACCACACCCTTACCAACGCTGCACTCACCCACCACACCCTTACCAGCCCTGCACTCACCCACCACACCCTTACCAACCCTGCACTCACCCACCACACCCTTACCAACCCTGCACTCACCCACCACACCCTTACCAACCCTGCACACACCCACCACACCCTTACCAGCCCTGCACTCACCCACCACACCCTTACCAACCCTGCACTCACCCACCACACCCTTACCAACCCTGCACTCACCCACCACACCCTTACCAACCCTGCACACACCCACCTTACACAAGCACTTGGTGCAAAGGTCTTGGTGACTCTGGCCATTCCGCAGTCTGCGCCTGTTATACAGGCACCCAGAGCATTCGGGGCAGCACTTGCCCCGTGGGGTAATGGGATGCTGGCAGTGAACAGTTTTACACGCCTTTGTGGTGCACTCAACTTGGCCATTCTACACGAGAGACCGAGAGAGGAACAAATAGAGAACGTTAGAATCTTTATTAAATCTCCTCTATCATCCAACATAAATTCCAATTAAATTTAGCACTTTACTCATGGTAAGCACACAGAAAAACAAACCCACAGAATGCCACAGTCATCTTGAGGTCCCGTTAGTACAATTTATTGTGTTTCCTTTAACCCCTTTCCTCTAATCCCATAATGAAATGACCAACTCCTTTTGAAGTACAGATCCACACGGCCCCACAGTGAGCCTGAGATACTGTCATAACCCCTGACCTCACGCAGCCGTGCAGAGAGTGTCATAAACCCTGACCTTGCGTAGATGTGTAGGGAGTGTCACAACCCCCTGACCTTGCACAGATGTGCAGGGAGGGTCACGACCCCCTGACCTTGCACAGATGTGCAGGGAGTGTCACGACCCACGGTGACATAGACTGACGAGTGTGGCGAGTTCTGACGAGGGTACTGGCGAGTTCTGACGAGGGTACAAACCATACAGGCGGAGGTCGAGAGTGCGCTGCCTGTTCACACTCGGGCCTCATTAGAACGGAATTGGTGCGCTGCTTGCGGGAGGAGAATCTGGCGACTCCCCCATGGTGCCAGAGTGAGCCAATGGGATTGGTGTATCCAGGATGGGGGGGGGAGGGAATCCGGAGCGAGGGGGGAAATCCCAGGCAAGGGGGGGGGCAATCCAGGGCGAGAGTGAGCATCCCGGGCTGAGGGGGGACAACTCGGGGTGAACGGGGGCAATCCGGCAGTGGGTGAGAAGGTTTTGCCAGGTGTGACGAGCATTCGAGCCACAGATTTGGGAGTGATCACAGCGCTGAGTTCCAGTTGGCTCCATGCACAGTAACCCGAGACTGCGTTGGGGGGCTACGTAGGACCCCAATTTAAATATTGGAACAAGGGCCCCACCTGTTGCGTGCGGGACCCCAGGCTGCACACTGAGGCTCGCTGGAGAATCGAGTCTATAGTCGGATGCTGGGTATTTTAAAATTATCGTTCTACTGCTCGCTGCCCCAGTGATCAGCTGGACAGGGGGTTACGGAAATCACCCCTTGCTCTGTTTATTTTGCCATGGTGACATTTCCCCCTCCGCTGAGCTCCCCTCAAGGCTCTTTCTCATTTGTAGCCTTGAAACAAGGCTCTTAAAATATCAGGGATCAAACCTTTAACATCTGAAACTCCCCGGCTGCTGTTTTGAAACAGGCTCCTGAATTTCACATCAAAACGTTAGTCCCTCAGGCACAAAAATCAAAGCAATGGTTTTGAGTGGACTGCACCAAACGGGACGTGTACCCCTGTGCGAGACAGACTGAGCCCGTACACTGGGCTCCTGCAGCTTTCTCCCACCCAGAGGTTCCCTCGCTCCATTTCTCTGACCCTGATGAGAATGCTGTCATAAGTCACAATGTCCTCCTACCTCACAGGAGCAGTGTGTACAAGCCTCGAGCTTCCAGCTCTCCCCATGAGCTCTTCCATCAGCACAGTCTGCCGAGCAAACCGACAAAACACATTACACAACTACAGGGCCTGGGGACAAGGGCAACAGTGAGGGACAGACAGACACACACAGACAGACACACGCAGACAGACAGACACACACACACACACACACAGACAGACAGACACACACACAGACAGACACACAGAGACAGACAGGCACAGACAGACACACACACACAGAGACAGACACAGACAGACACACACACAGACAGACAGAGACAGACACAGACACACACACAGACAGACACACGCACAGAGACAGACAGGCACAGACAGACACACACACACGCACAGAGACAGACAGGCACATACAGACACACACACACACACACACACACACAGAGACAGACACAGACAGACACACACACAGACAGAGACACACACACACACACAGACAGACAGACACACAGACACAGGTTGATAAATTGTTGTTAGGCAAGGGTATTAAGGGTTACGGAAGCAAGGCAGGTAGATGGAATAAAGATGCAGATCACCCACGATCTAATTGAATGGCGGAACAGGCTTGCGGGGCTGAATAGCCTTGTTCTGTTCCTATGTCCCACACACCTGCACACAACCACCACAGTACGAATACCAGACTCTGAATAACTCAGAATCACTGAAAATTACAAATTATTTAGCATCTTCATGATCAATGTTCCCCGTTTTCAAAAGTCCGTTATTGTGCTGGCTCACCGACTGTGTGGGACCCCTGGAGCGCTGCGCGGCTTAAAGGGAAACACTGCTCATGATACATAAAAACAACATCTTGCTTTTATCTAGCGCCTTATTGTAGTTAAACGTCCCAACCAAGGTGCTTCACAGGAGCGTTGTCAAACAAATATTGACACCGAGTCAAGAAGGAGACATTAGAACAGGTGACCAAAGACACCACCCCATCCCCCTCGTCCCTCACCCCCGCCCACTCAGGACCCCGATCCTCCCTCCCCCCCATAAGCTTACGGAGCGTGCAAGGTGGGAGGCTGGCCAGGAGAGAATTAGAATAGTCAAGTCTAGAGGTAACAAAAGACAAGGACGAGGGTTTCGGCAGATGAGCTGAGGCGGGGGCGGAGTCAGGCGATGTTAAGGAGGTGGAAGTAGGCGGTCTTGGTGATGGAGCGATAGATATGTGGTCGGAAGCTCAGCTCAGGGTCAAATAGGATGTTGAAGTTGTGAAAAGCCTGGTTTAGCCTGAGACAGTGGTCAGGATGGGGGGGATGGAGTTTGTGGATTTAAAAGGGACACAGTCCCACTTTGCCGGCATCATTCACCATGCATGATGCTCCTGCCTCTATAAAACAATGCATCATACAGTAATCAGGCAATGCAGCAGCTGTTCCGGTGTATCTTATACACCTCTGTGAGCACCCCCACCCCAAACCCCAAACCTTGAGTTTCTCTACTCTTCACCCGCAGCTCGGCATATTAAACTGTTGCCAACCCTTTCATTCCCCGCCCCCCAGGGCTGTCTATGTAATTAGTGAAGGGGCCGGAGTGTGGTCCCAACAGTTTCATGCCCAGTTTCCGGGAAGAATGATTGTAAGGTAGGAATTGAGAGAATAAATACCGAACAGACCAGCGAGATCTCTCGTCATTCACCACTCACCATGGGGACACTCTGGGCAGCAAGATCCTGGTTTCTTCACAGCGTCCTTACAGCTCAGAGCCTGGCACTGCACGGGGGCACAGGACACATCTCCATTCTTCAACAGAACGTCAAGCATCTGATCAATGACCGGCTTCACAACAAACCTGATCTCACAGAATACAACTAACCAAATAACCACGTTTCATTGTTTCATCACAACCTCTACCCTGAAGGTGCTGACTCTCTCCCCCCTCCCCTGAAGGTGCTGACTCTCTCCCCCCTCCCCTGAAGGTGCTGACTCTCTCCCCCCTCCCCTGAAGGTGCTGACTCTCTCCCCCCTCCCCTGAAGGTGCTGACTCTCTCCCCCCTCCCCTGAAGGTGCTGACTCTCTCCCCCCTCCCCTGAAGGTGCTGACTCTCTCCCCCCTCCCCTGAAGGTGCTGTCTCTCTCCCCCCTCCCCTGAAGGTGCTGTCTCTCTCCCCCCTCCCCTGAAGGTGCTGACTCTCTCCCCCCTCCCCTGAAGGTGCTGACTCTCTCTCCCCTCCCCTGAAGGTGCTGACTCTCCCCCCTCCCCTGAAGGTGCTGACTCTCTCCCCCCTCCCCTGAAGGTGCTGACTCTCTCCCCCCTCCCCTGAAGGTGCTGACTCTCTCCCCCCTCCCCTGAAGGTGCTGACTCTCTCCCCCTCCCCTGAAGGTGCTGACTCTCTCCCCCCTCCCCTGAAGGTGCTGACTCTCGCCCCCTCCCCTGAAGGTGCTGACTCTCGCCCCCTCCCCTGAAGGTGCTGACTCTCTCCCCCCTCCCCTGAAGGTGCTGACTCTCTCCCCCCTCCCCTGAAGGTGCTGACTCTCTCCCCCCTCCCCTGAAGGTGCTGACTCTCTCCCCCCTCCCCTGAAGGTGCTGACTCTCGCCCCCTCCCCTGAAGGTGCTGACTCTCTCCCCCCTCCCCTGAAGGTGTTGACTCTCTCCTGTATTTACTCACCAAACACACACAGGATGCGCAAGTGTCGACGATGACTGAGTCTCCATTCTGAAATGTCTGCCCGTTGTAACTACAACCTTTAACAGGTAGAAGATAGTTTGAAAATTATTTCAAATTCTTGAGCCCCCAACCCCGAACCACCTGAACATTAACCGCCCTTCCCCTGGTCACCATGATGCTTTATCAGGAATAAAATACCGGATAGAAATATCAGGAACTTAGAACAACAAAACACTATTCTTCCCACAGACTCAAGCCACTCCCCGAAAAGCCACACCCACCCCGATCCCATCCAGTGTCAGCACTCTCTCCTGAACCCTGTGAAAAAACACATCTATTAATCTCCCTCTAACCCTCCCTCCCCCGTATTGTGAATCTCTCTCTCTCACAATTAAATTAAATTGCTTGCTTATTCCTGTCTCTCTACACCTTCTGTTATTCCCGGATCTGGATCATGTCCTCCGCCCCCTTCCCTCTTTAGTCTCGCATTTTTCTTCACAACTCAATCCCCTAAAGACCTGAACTGCCCTCGTCACTCTTCCCTCATCCTTCAAATGGATCTAAATATCCTTTTTGAGGTGGGGTGCCCCGTACTGTACCCACATTCCTGAACTGGCCCCACTCCTCTGTACAACGTCACTGGAACTTGCTGTGATCTGTAGCCCAGTTCTCTCTTGATTTACCTCATTAATAACAGCCTCACACTGACCACATATTTCCTAGGTGTTGGTGATCACTCCCAAACATTTCATCCTCTGCCAACAGACAGTCCCCATTACTTCCAATATACTTCACCTGACCTTCATATCCACAGGAGAATCCATCTGCTAGATCTCAGACCATCTACATCATTTCCCAAGTCCCTGACACCCATCACCTATATTATCTAAAGGGGAGAAGGGGAGAGGCGGAAGGGGCAGGGGTGTGGGCAGAATGGCAGAGGAGAGAGGTTTAAGGAGACGGTTTGTAGTGGAGAAGCCAGGGTTATCTTTGCTCTCACTGGGGGTTTGTGAATTTTTGCCCCTTGTTGGTCTTCGCCTTTAACACCTTCTGCAGGTCAGTGCATTTTAATATTGATGAGAATACATCGAGCAAGCTTCAGGGAATGATGGATGGGGAACGAGCTGTACCATCACAAGAAGAACAGCATTGACTCGGGTCCTGGGCTGGGTGTCGGCAGGTCACAGGGTCTGGGCAGGGCAGCTTCGAGCAGGAGACAGCACCACCCTGGCACATACATAGCTGACATCCAGAATGCCAACTCGAACCATCCACGTGACTCATGCCCGTATCATCTATACAACCTGGAATGAAGAAAATCAGAGTTCGTAAACAGAGAGCAGGAGAGTGCAAGAGAGCGAGAGAGCGCGAGGTAGAGGGTGCGAGTTATAAACAGAGTATGGAGAGAGCAATAAACAGAAACAGACAGGTCTATCAGCTAGGGATAGTTACCGACAGTTGATTAACAGTATCGGCAGCATCGACAGATCAAAGAACCATAGAATCTCACCCTCAGATGTAGAATGTTACAGCACAGAAGCAGCCCATAAATTGCCCAGAGTTGTTCTCTACACCTCTAATCCCCAAACATGCCAGCTGTCGGAGTTTGGATTCGATAATCATCTTGTTGGAGGCCTGTTTGGTGTTGGCATTATCAACAAACACAAACTGAGGGGGGTCTCCCCATCCCGAGGGTCGGCAGCTCAGGTTGAATGTATTCCCGGACTTTGATCATATGATACATGAGCATGTGACATTTTCAAAACCCGTATGCACGGCCAATTATGTCAGATGATGGGGATCACACTCATCCGATTCCAGTGGCAATCCCCAAGCTTTGGTTTGACAAAGAACAGAGAGACCAGATGGAAATGAGGGAGAGGGAATTTTTCTTTTTTTATTCGTTCATGGGATGTGGGTGTTGCTGGTAAGGCCAGCATTTATTGCCCATCCCTAATAGCCTTTGAGAAGGTGGTGGTGAGCTGCCTTGAACTGCAGCTGTCCGTGTGGTGACGGTACTCCCACAGTGCTGTTAGATAGGGAGTTCCAGGATTTTGACTCAGCGACAATATAATTCCAAGTCAGGATGATGTGTGACTTGGAGAGGAACTTGCAGGTGGTGGTGTTCCCAGGTGCCTGCTGCCCTTGTCTTTCTATGTGGAAGAGGTCACGGGTTTGGGAGGTGTTGTCGAAGAAGCCTTGGTGAGTTACTACAGTGCATCTTGTAGATGGAACACACAGCAGCCACGGTGCACGGATGCTTTGTCCTGGATGGTGTCGAGCTTCTTGAGTGTTGTTGGAGCTGCACTCATCCAGGCAAGTGGAGAGTATTCCATCACACTCCTGACTTGTGTCTTGCAGATAGTGGATAGGCTTTGGGGAGTCAGGAGGTGAGTCACTTGCTGCAGAATACCTAGCCTCTGACCTGCTCTTGCTGCCACAGTATTTATGTGGCTGGTCCAGTTAAGTTTCTGGTCAATGGTGACCCCCAGGATGTTGATAGTGGAGGATTCGGCAATGGTAATGCCATTGAATGTCAAGGGGTGGTAGTTAGACTCTCTCTTGTTGGAGATAGTCATTGCCTGGCACTTTTGTGGTGTGAATGTTACTTGCCACTTATCAGCCCAAGCCTGAATGTTGTCCCGGTCTTGCTGCATGCGGTCATGGAATATTTCATTATCTTGAGGAGTTGCGAGTGGAACTGAACACTGTGCAGTCATCAGCAAACATCCCCAGTTCTGACTTTATGATGGAGGGAAGGTCATTAATGAAGCATTTGAAGAATGTTGGGCCTGGGACACTGCCCCGAAGAACTCCTGCAGTTATGTCCTGGAGCTGAGATAATTTGCCTCCAATAACCACAACCATCTTCCTTTGTGCTAGATGTGACTCCAGCCAATGGAGTGTTTTCCCCCTGATTCCCATTGACTTAAATTTTACTAGGGCTCTTTGATGCCACACTCGGCCAAATGCTGCCTTGATGTCAAGGGCAGTCACTCTCACCTCACTGTTGGAATTCCGCTCTTTTGTCCATGTTTGGACCAAGGCTGTAATGAGGTCTGGAGCTGAGTGGTCATAGAGATAGATAGATTTTTGGATTCTAGGGGAATCAAGGGATATGGGGATCGTGTGGGAAAGTGGCGTTGAGGTCAAAGATCAGCCATGATCTTATTGAATGGCGGAGCAGGCTTGAAGGACCATACGGCCTAATCCTGCTCCTAATTCTTATGTTCCTATATTATTATGGTCCTGGCAGAACCAAAAATGAGCATTGGTGAGCAGGTTATTGGTGAGTAAGTGCTGCTTGATAGCACTGTCGACGACACCTTCCATCACTTTGCTGATGATTGAGAGTAGACTGATGGGGTGGTAATTGGCCGGATTGGATTTGTCCTGCTTTTTGTGGCCAGGACATAGCTGGGCAACACTTGGATGGGAATGAAGGGGAGAGGGAATGGATGGGAATGAGGGGGGGGGAATGGATGTAATGAGGGGGAGAGGGAATGGATGGGGAATGGATGGGAATGAGGGGGGAGAGTGAATAGATGGGAATGAAGGGAGAGGGAATGGATGGGAATGAATGGGAGAGGGAATGAATGTGAATGAGGGGGAAGAGGGAACGGAAGGGAATGGGGAAGAGGGAACGGATGGGAATGAGGGGAAGAGGGAACGGATGGGAATGAGGGGAAGAGGAAATGGATGGGGAAGAGGGGGAGAGGGAATGGATGAGAATGAGGAGGAGAGGGAATGGATTGGAATAAAAGGGAGAGGGAACGATGGCAATGAGGGGGAGAGGGAATGGATGGGAATGAGGGGGAGAGGGAATGAATGGGAATGAGGGGGAGAGGGAATGAATGGGAATGAGGGGGATGGCAATGAGGGGGAGAGGGAATTGATGGGGAATGGATGGGAATGAGGGGGAGAGGGAATGGAACTGGAGGTGTTCGGATCCCATTCATCAGTACTAGGAGTAGGGCAGAGAGCTTTAGCCACCCTGATTTTTGACACCAATCACAGGAATCGAACCCAACACAACGACACTTGGCTTGTACCTAAACATAGTCCATATCATTAAATCCGAGCAGGCAGCGTGCGCCTAGCAAAGACCATGTCTGTGCTGGAAATATCTCACCGCGTACAGAGTTAGAAAAATGCCCAGTAGCCTCGTCTCCCCATTCAATGATATAAAAAAAATCCGGGCATTGATCCCAGTCTGGGGAACCCCTCACCGACACCCTCACCCACCTCAGCCTCTCACCCACCCACTCCACCTCTCTCAACTCACCTCACCAACCTCACCTCCCTCAGCCCACACCCTCACTTCACCCCCGATCCATGCCCCTCAGCCCACCTCCCACCCACCTCACCTCACCCCATCCACCTCTCCCCACGCCCTATCCACCTCCCGCACTTCACCCCACCCTCATCTCGCCTCCTCATCTCCCCATCCCCTCAGCCCAACCCCTCCCATCCCCTTCACCCCACCCCCATCCAGCTCCCACACTTCACCCCACCCTCATCTCGCCTATCCCCTCCCCATCCCCTCACCAATTCACAAACCTCAGCCTTATATCAGTCATTAATTACAAAGTGAGTAATCACAAGTAGATAGAACACATTGACTGGAGGTCGCCAGTAACCAACCCTGACACATGACGTGGCGGCCCGTCTCTCGGTCATACCACTCGCTGAAGCAGGTGCCGCAGCGATGGACCCGGCACTCGGCACTCGGGAATCCCAGGCACTCGGCATCCTGGCAGAGATCAGGGCAGCTGACTGGCAGAGTGCCAATCGGACAGCCTGAATACCAGTGCAGCTCGAAGCAAAACCTACGGGGCATGAGAACACAGGCGGGTGAGAGGTCAACGAAAGATCAGAGACAGTAAAACATCACCGAGCTCAGAGAGTAAAACATCACCGAGCTCAGAGAGTAAAACATCACCGAACTCAGAGAGAGTAAAACATCACCGAGCTCAGAGAGTAAAACATCACCGAGCTCAGAGAGAGTAAAACATCACCGAGCTCAGAGAGTAAAACATCACCGAGCTCAGAGAGAGTAAAACATCACCGAGCTCAGAGACAGAGAGAGCTATGGGATTAAATACACAATACTGAGAGTGCGAGTGCAGGTAGATAAAACTATAAAAAGCCAAGAGCATTCTATAACTTTTATAAACGGGGCACAGGCCTAGCGTTTTTCCTCAATTGTGCTGTTTTTTTCGGCGCAATTCGCCCGAAATCGACGTAACCGGCGCAAAAGATCGTGGAATGTTAAGCGGAAATTATATTTGGTGCAAATCGAGTTTCCGCGATCTTTTGCACTAGTTTAAAAAACATCCGCTAGAGGCGGCCCCGCCCACAAAACTGGCCACGCCCACAGGGTGAACTAATCGCCATTGGGAGTTTCCACTAATTGCACTCATTTGCAGGCCTTCAAGGAGGCTCCTAAATTAAACTTGTTCTTTTGGGCAGACGGTCACTAATAGGCACGTTTTAAAAGCTTTTGAATGTAATTTAAAAAATTTTACTAAGAAGCTGACTACTGTACCCCAACGTAACTAGAAAATAATTTTGTATATTTTTTAAAGCCATTTTCAGTAATTTAAAATCAGGTTACTCACAGGTGGTGGATCGACACTGTGATTAAAAATGCTTATTTTTTGTGATAAACCCATTTTCAGCTGTATTAATCAAACTGCACCTAGATACTACTCTTAAACACATCAAGGAATATTTTTATAGCAAAATTTTTTTTTAAATGACCTTCTAAAACGCTGTCCAATTGTGCTGGTTCATGGCAGTTTTTACCTTTGGCGATGTGGAAATGAATTTGTGGAAATGAGAGAGAAAAAAACCTTCTCAAAATGGGCACGTAAAGAAGGAATGATAAGTTAATTTAAAAGCTTGGTGAGGTCACAGTTAGAGACTGTGTGCAGTTCTGGCCTCCATTATAGAAAGGAGGACATTTAAAGCAGAGCGAGCGGACAGTGTAGATTCACCAGGATTCCAGGGATGGAAACTAGAGTTTGGAGGAGAGACTTGAGATACTGGGACTGTTCCCACCGGAGCACAGGAGGCTCAGGGAGCTTTTAGAGATTGTTTTAAAATTATGAATAGATTGACAGATTGAATAGAGGAAGACTCTTTCCGCTGGTTGGGGAGTCAGTGATGAGATGTCCTGAAACAAGGGGTCACACCCACTTATAAAATCAGCACCAGCACCATAATCAATCATCAATAAACAATTAATGGACACTCAGACTACACGCCTACCTGAGGTCAGGGGTCACAGGAAGCCAAAGGTCATTGTCTTTCACCGAGGTGATGCTGGGGGTATATCCGCTGTCAAACGGGTGATGGGAGGCCCACTTCTGCTCAACATGCCGGATGATGGTGACAGTCTCTTGCACATCGGTGGTCATCCAGTTCTGAACGAGCCACCAGTCTGGGAGTGGGGTTACTGGGGGGCAGATACGTTTAATGTTGAGGAGCAGCTCAGGGTTTGCCATGTACAACTGCTGCTGGACGAAGAAGTAGAATCTCATGTGATGTGGGCCTCTGAAGAAGTAATTACAGTTGTCCTTGTCATAGCCATCCTCATCAAAACCAAACACATCAAACCCATTCTTATCCAAGCCAAACTTGTTGTATCCGTAGGTGTTATAGCCGCTGTCAAAGAGTGACTCAATGACTTCCACCTCAATGTAAGGCAGGTAGGACTCATCTTTCCTCATTCCAAATGACGTGACTTGAGACCGATTGAAGCCGTACCGATTGTATCCTGAAACGTCGAACCCTTCAATGTCAAAACCGTCCCGGTTGAAATGGTCTCTGCCATAGCCATACTGATCCCAACCGGATAGGTCAAAGCCACTGCGATCGTAACCCTGCCGGTCGTACCCATGCACATCGTACATTCCTCGTAGGTCCGGTTGTGCATTTTGATCAAAACCTTCCCTGTTGTAGCCGTGCCTGTCGTAGCCGTGCCTGTCGTAGCCCCCCTGGTCATGGAGGGGGGAATTGGGGGTTGTATAGTTGCAAGGAGCACCAAGTGTGACTGGGACATACATTGTGCAGAGCTGCTGCTGAGACAAGAGGAGGTCATCTGGGGCGATGTCAAATGGCTTCATCTTCACAAATCGGAGTTCAGGAGGGTAACGGGGCAAACCGCTGGAGCTGCGGTCTTGCCAGTGAGTCCAAAGCTTGTCCACAAATGCATAATGGGACAGAAAGATTGGATCGTATGGACTGAAAGGAGAGGCCATGTGACCTCCGACCCAGAGATGGAAGAGCCCCGAGATGGCCTCCATCTGAATGGAGAATTGGTCGAAGTCTTCTTCTGCCAATATCAGCTGGACGTTGATCGCATCCGGCAGAGTGACGGAAGAGTTGAACCGCCGACGGAGGCAAGGTACCCACTCACTGTCCTGTTGGAAAGGGTGATGGGAGATGCAGTCCATCTCTGAGTCTCCGTTCGGCCCAAAGAAGTTTCCCTGCCACACGGTGGAGCTCTCCATCGAACCTGCATCAATGGTCCATTCGAAGTATGGGATGCTGATGTCACACGATATCTTCTGCAGCTCCCGCTCCACTGTGCGGAGGAAGTAACGATGCCAGGGGAGGAAGGTGGACTGCCCATTGGCCTGTGGAGCGTACTCTGCTCTCAACTGAGCAAATTCGTCCCAGGTACCTGTCGAGTCATGGTAAAGCGTTAAGAAGGAACCTGCATTTCTAGAACGCCTTTCACCACCTCAGGACGTCCCAGAGCTTTTTACGGCCAATGAAGTGTAGTCACTGTTGTCATGTAGGAAACACGGCTGCCAATTTGTGCACAGCAAGATCCCACAAACAGGAATGAGATGAATTAGTTCATCAGTTTTAGTGGTGTTGGTTGAGGGAAAATAAGCAGCTAAAGTAACGGATGAAGCTGTGTCATACAATCCCGTAAATATTCCCCAACTGTGGCAGTAACAGTATCTTGGGGCTTATGGGGCCTATAGTTTTAATAGGTGACTTTCACTACTGCTATGAATGCTGGGATACCACCCCTCCATCACATTCAGAGCCAGAGAATGCATTGACTAGTTTGATGGATAGGTGAGATTGGGATTTTTGGGGGAGAGGGGAGCCCCCCTGTTGGTGAACCTGTAGATACCTGTTTCTCCTGTGCCCCAACATTTGGTGTTGATGTAACAGTTGGCCACAATCTGTTTAGCTACGTCAGTTGAGGGATAAATATTGGCCAGGACACCAGGGAGAACTCCCCTGCTCTTCGAATAGTGCCATGGGATCGTTTACGTCCAGCTGAGAGGGCAGACGGAGCCTCGCTTTAACATCTCATCTGAAACATGGCACCACACCCGCACACACACATACGCATGTGTATTTGTGTGCATGTGTGCGCATGTGTGTGTGTGGGTGAGGGTGCATGTTTAGGGGGATTGGCAAATAAGGACCGGATTAGACTCAGCTATGTTGTCCCCTCCATGAAAAAATACTGTGCTACCACTCTTGCGCACACAAGCGCTCTCTCAGGCGCACACATGCGCGCATGCATACACACGCCGCTTCTTCACATGGGCGCGCTCCCTCACACGCACAGACGCGCACTCCCTCACACACATGTGCGCACGCACGCACTCCCTCATGCACACATGCGCGCTCCCCTCACACACACAAACACACGCCCCCTCACACACACGCTCCCTCACACGCACACATGCTCCCTCACACACGCACTCCCTTACACACACACACTGCTCCCTCACACACGCACGTGCTCCCTCACACACACACACACACACGTGCTCCCTCACACACACACGCACGTGCTCCCTCACACACACACACGTGCTCCCTCACACACACACACGCTCCCTCACAAACACATATGCTCCCTCACACACACACGCTTCCTCACACACACACGCTTCCTCACACACACGCTCCCTCACACACACACACAAGTGCTCCCTCACACACACACACGCTCCCTCACACACACACGCACTCCCTCACACACACACGCACTCCCTTACACACACACACGCTCCCTCACACACACACGCACTCCCTCACACACGCACTCCCTCACACACACACGCACTCCCTCACACACACACGCACTCCCTCACACACACACGCACTCCCTCACACACACACGCGCTCCCTCACACACACACGCGCTCCCTCACACACACACACGCGCTCCCACACAGTGATGTGGAGCAGAGATGAGGCCATACCCTGTTTGAGGTAGAGATCTCGTATTGCCGCCTGGTAAACCTTCATCTCGCCGGCCATCATGTCCCGGATCTCCTTGCGTTGACTGACTTGCCGACAGTTGCACTCAATCACCCCGGTGTAGCTGCACAGACAGATCTCGCAACCGTACTCAAAGGACTCTCCAAAGCGATATGAGCGGCCATGGAAAGTGCAGCCACAGCTCTGGCCACAGGGGACATCCTCACACCTTCGGCCTGGCCTGAAGCTGACCACTTCTCTCCTCAGGTCAGCTCTATTGATGGCCTGGCAGTGAGAGGATGGCAGATATTCACAGTGATAGACATAGGCTGCGCAGAAACCAAGATAGTTGAACCCCTCACGGTTGATCCCAACACAGTCAAACTGGGCTCGGTTGTAACCCTCTGCATTGAATCCAGCCGCATCAAATTCCCCTCGGGAATCGTGCTCCCCTTTCTTGTTGTGTCCCGTGAGGTTAAACCCAGTGACCTTGTGGAATCCATCCCGGTCGTACCCCTGTTTGTCAAACCCGTACTTGTCAAACTCTCGTCCATCACTCAGACCACTGAAGACCTGGCCGTTCGGCCCAAACAATGCAGGCCCAGAACGCACGGGGTTAAACGCCACCACCTGCCTTCCAGTCCGGTCCAGGTTGGATGTGTTGTATCCATAGCGATCGTATCCTTCGTGGTCGTAGCCAATCAGAACGTTGGTCAGTTTTGGCTGGCGGAAGCAGCAAGCTCCAACCTCACATCGCCTCTTGCATTCCTCGTGTGTTTCAAAGTTGTTGCTGTTCCCGCCACAGCCGCTGTAATCAAACTCCTCACACAGGCCCGAGGGGTTGCTGTAAAACCAGCGCCTCGTAGGAACGCTGTGTCTGCCATTACAACCACCTTCAACCCTGGGCAGAGAGCAGGCCTGCAGAACAAACAGGGTTAAAGGTCATCCACCAAACACACACTATATAATGCCCTGCATTTATGGCCAAAGCACCAAAATAACTGAACTCGGCTGGTCAGTGCCAACTCTTCCCCCTCCCCCACCCCGCCCTGAAGTTGCTGACTCTCTTGCCCTTGAGAATTAGGGAACTAGAGGGATGGGCTTCGATAGGAGAGTTAGGGGACTGGAGGGCGGAGCTTCGATGGGAGAATTAGGGAACTGGAGGGCTGAGCTTCGATGGGAGAGTTAGGGGACTGGAGGGATGGGCTTCGATGGGAGAGTTAGGGGACTGGAGGGATGGGCTTCGATGGGAGAGTTAGGGGACTGGAGGGCTGAGCTTCGATGGGAGAGTTAGGGGACTGGAGGGCTGAGCTTCGATGGGAGAGTTAGGGGACTGGAGGGATGGGCTTCGATGGGAGAGTTAGGGGACTGGAGGGATGGGCTTCGATGGGAGAGTTAGGGGACTGGAGGGATGGGCTTCGATGGGAGAGTTAGGGGACTGGAGGGATGGGCTTCGATGGGAGAGTTAGGGGACTGGAGGGCTGAGCTTCGATGGGAGAGTTAGGGGACTGGAGGGATGGGCTTCGATGGGAGAGTTAGGGGACTGGAGGGATGGGCTTCGATGGGAGAGTTAGGGGACTGGAGGGATGAGCTTCGATGGGAGAGTTAGGGGACTGGAGGGATGGGCTTCGATGGGAGAGTTAGGGGACTGGAGGGATGGGCTTCGATGGGAGAGTTAGGGGACTGGAGGGATGGGCTTCGATGGGAGAGTTAGGGAACTAGAGGGATGGGCTTCGATGGGAGAGTTAGGGGACTGGAGGGATGGGCTTCGATGGGAGAGTTAGGGGACTGGAGGGATGAGCTTCGATGGGAGAGTTAGGGGACTGGAGGGATGGGCTTCGATGGGAGAGTTAGGGGACTGGAGGGATGGGCTTCGATGGGAGAGTTAGGGGACTGGAGGGATGGGCTTCGATGGGAGAGTTAGGGGACTGGAGGGATGGGCTTCGATGGGAGAGTTAGGGGACTGGAGGGATGGGCTTCGATGGGAGAGTTAGGGGACTGGAGGGATGGGCTTCGATGGGAGAGTTAGGGGACTGGAGGGATGGGCTTCGATGGGAGAGTTAGGGGACTGGAGGGCTGAGCTTCGATGGGAGAGTTAGGGGACTGGAGGGATGGGCTTCGATGGGAGAGTTAGGGGACTGGAGGGATGGGCTTCGATGGGAGAGTTAGGGGACTGGAGGGATGAGCTTCGATGGGAGAGTTAGGGGACTGGAGGGATGGGCTTCGATGGGAGAGTTAGGGGACTGGAGGGATGGGCTTCGATGGGAGAGTTAGGGGACTGGAGGGATGGGCTTCGATGGGAGAGTTAGGGAACTAGAGGGATGGGCTTCGATGGGAGAGTTAGGGGACTGGAGGGATGGGCTTCGATGGGAGAGTTAGGGGACTGGAGGGATGAGCTTCGATGGGAGAGTTAGGGGACTGGAGGGATGGGCTTCGATGGGAGAGTTAGGGGACTGGAGGGATGGGCTTCGATGGGAGAGTTAGGGGACTGGAGGGATGGGCTTCGATGGGAGAGTTAGGGGACTGGAGGGATGGGCTTCGATGGGAGAGTTAGGGGACTGGAGGGATGGGCTTCGATGGGAGAGTTAGGGAACTAGAGGGATGGGCTTCGATGGGAGAGTTAGGGGACTGGAGGGATGGGCTTCGATGGGAGAGTTAGGGGACTGGAGGGATGGGCTTCGATGGGAGAGTTAGGGGACTGGAGGGATGGGCTTCGATGGGAGAGTTAGGGGACTGGAGGGATGGGCTTTGATGGGAGAATTAGGGGACTGGAGGGATGGGCTTCGATGGGAGAGTTAGGGGACTGGAGGGATGGGCTTCGATGGGAGAGTTAGGGGACTGGAGGGATGGGCTTCGATGGGAGAGTTAGGGGACTGGAAGGCTGAGCTTCGATGGGAGAGTTAGGGGACTGGAGGGATGGGCTTCGACGGGAGAGTTAGGGGACTGGAGGGATGGGCTTCGATGGGAGAGTTAGGGGACTGGAGGGATGGGCTTCGATGGGAGAGTTAGGGGACTGGAGGGATGGGCTTCGATGGGAGAGTTAGGGGACTGGAGGGATGGGCTTCGATGGGAGAGTTAGGGAACTGGAGGGATGGGCTTCGATGGGAGAGTTAGGGGACTGGAGGGATGGGCTTCGATGGGAGAGTTAGGGAACTAGAGGGATGGGCTTCGATGGGAGAGTTAGGGGACTGGAGGGCTGAGCTTCGATGGGAGAGTTAAGGGACTGGAGGGATGGGCTTCGATGGGAGAGTGAGGGGACTGGAGGGATGGGCTTTGATGGGAGAATTAGGGGACTGGAGGGATGGGCTTCGATGGGAGAGTTAGGGGACTGGAGGGATGGGCTTCGATGGGAGAGTTAGGGGACTGGAGGGATGGGCTTCGATGGGAGAGTTAGGGGACTGGAGGGATGGGCTTCGATGGGAGAATTAGGGGACTGGAGGGATGGGCTTCGATGGGAGAGTTAGGGGACTGGAGGGATGGGCTTCGATGGGAGAGTTAGGGGACTGGAGGGATGGGCTTCGATGGGAGAGTTAGGGGACTGGAGGGATGGGCTTCGATGGGAGAGTTAGGGGACTGGAGGGATGGGCTTCGATGGGAGAGTTAGGGGACTGGAGGGATGGGCTTCGATGGGAGAGTTAGGGGACTGGAGGAATGGGCTTCGATGGGAGAATTAGGGGACTGGAGGGATGGGCTTCGATGGGAGAGTTAGGGGACTGGAGGGATGGGCTTCGATGGGAGAGTTAGGGGACTGGAGGGATGGGCTTCGATGGGAGAGTTAGGGGACTGGAGGGCTGAGCTTCGATGGGAGAGTTAGGGGACTGGAGGGATGGGCTTCGATGGGAGAGTTAGGGGACTGGAGGGCTGAGCTTCGATGGGAGAGTTAGGGGACTGGAGGGCTGAGCTTCGATGGGAGAGTTAGGGAACCGGAGGGATGGGCTTCGATGGGAGAGTTATGGGACTGGAGGGCTGAGCTTCGATGGGAGAGTTAGGGGACTGGAGGGCTGAGCTTCGATGGGAGAGTTAGGGGACTGGAGGGCTGAGCTTCGATGGGAGAGTTAGGGGACTGGAGGGCTGAGCTTCGATGGGAGAGTTAGGGGACTACAGGGATGGGCTTCGATAGGAGAGTTAGGGGACTGGAGGGCTGAGCTTCGATGGGAGAGTTAGGGGACTGGAGGGCTGAGCTTCGATGGGAGAGTTAGGGGACTGGAGGGCTGAGCTTCGATGGGAGAGTTAGGGAACTGGAGGGATGGGCTTCGATGGGAGAGTTAGGGGACTGGAGGGATGGGCTTCGATGGGAGAGTTAGGGGACTACAGGGATGGGCTTCGATGGGAGAGTTAGGGGACTGGAGGGATGGGCTTCGATGGGAGAGTTAGGGGACTGGAGGGATGGGCTTCGATGGGAGAGTTAGATGACTACAGGGATGGGCTTTGATGGGAGAGTTAGGGGACTGGAGGGATGGGCTTCGATGGGAGAGTTAGGGGACTGGAGGGATGGGCTTCGATGGGAGAGTTAGGGAACTAGAGGGCTGAGCTTCGATGGGAGAGTTAGATGACTACAGGGATGGGCTTTGATGGGAGAGTTAGGGGACTGGAGGGATGGGCTTCGATGGGAGAGTTAGGGGACTGGAGGGATGGGCTTTGATGGGAGAGTTAGGGGACTGGAGGGATGGGCTTCGATGGGAGAGTTAGGGGACTGGAGAGATGGGCTTCGATGGGAGAGTTAGGGGACTGGAGGGATGGGCTTCGATGGGAGAGTTAGGGGACTGGAGGGATGGGCTTCGATGGGAGAGTTAGATGACTACAGGGATGGGCTTTGATGGGAGAGTTAGGGGACTGGAGGGATGGGCTTCGATGGGAGAGTTAGGGGACTGGAGGGATGGGCTTCGATGGGAGAGTTAGGGGACTGGAGGGATGGGCTTCGACGGGAGAGTTAGGGGACTGGAGGGATGGGCTTCGATGGGAGAGTTAGGGAACCGGAGGGATGGGCTTCGACGGGAGAGTTAGGGGACTGGAGGGATGGGCTTCGATGGGAGAGTTAGGGAACCGGAGGGATGGGCTTCGATGGGAGAGTTAGGGAACTGGAAGGATGGGCTTCGATGGGACAGTTAGATGACTACAGGGATGGGCTTTGATGGGAGAGTTAGGGGACTGGAGGGATGGGCTTCGATGGGAGAGTTAGGGGACTGGAGGGATGGGCTTCGATGGGAGAGTTAGGGGACTGGAGGGATGGGCTTCGATGGGAGAATTAGTGAACCGGAGGGATGGGCTTCCATGGGGGAATTAGGGGACTACAGGGATGGGCGTCGATGGGAGAATTGCGGGACTGGAGGGATGGGCTTTGATGGGAGACATGATGTGGAGATGCCGGAGTTGGACTGGGGTGGACAAGTGTAAGAAGTCACACAACACCAGGTTATAGTCCAACAGCTTTATTTGAAATCACAAGCTTTCGGAGCGCTGCTCCTTCGTCGGGTGAAGTGGAGAAATGCATAAAGACACAGCTTATATTGTCAGAGAATAATGTCAGATGTTTGCAGGTAATCTTTCCAACTGCCATTTATCACACCTCGGCAGAGAGATAATCACAGCAATCAAAGGTCTGAATGGTGTCCAAACAGGTCAGTCAGGGATCTTGGGTTCATGTCATGTTACATGTAACCCCACCTGACATAGGGTCATCCAGACTCGGGTCGTCGTTGGCTTGTTCTCTCTACACAGATGCGGCCGGACCTGCTGTGATTTCCAGCAAAAAAAAATGTTTTTTGTCTGTTTTTTTGTTTTTCATACAGACCCCAGCATCTGCAACATTTGACCCCTTGTGACCCCACCTCATTGTTCTTTGATGTAATGTTTTCCTGACTGACCTGTTTGGACACCATTCACACCTTTGATTGCTGTGATTATCTCTCTGCCGAGGTGTGATAAATGGCAGTTGGAAAGATTACCTGTAAACATCTGACATTATTCTCTGACTATATAAGCTGTGTCTTTATGCATTTCTCCACTTCACCCGACGAAGGAGCAGTGCTCCGAAAGCTTGTGATTTCAAATAAACCTGTTGGACTATAACCTGGTGTTGTGTGACTTCTTACATTTGATGGGAGAGTTAGGGGACTGGAGGGATGGGCTTCGATGAGAGAGTTACGGGACTGGAGGGATGGGCTTTGATGGGAGAGCTAGTGAACTGGAGGGATGGGCTTCGATGGGAGAATTAGGGAACTGGAAGGATGGGCTTCGATGAGAGAGTTACGGGACTGGAGGGATGGGCTTTGATGGGAGAGCTAGTGAACTGGAGGGATGGGCTTCGATGGGAGAATTAGGGAACTGGAAGGATGGGCTTCGATGGGAGAGTTAGGGGACTGGAGGGATGGGCTTTGATGGGAGAGTTAGGGGACTGGAGGGATGGGCTTCAATGGGAGAGCTAGTGAACTGGAGGGATGGGCTTCGATGGGAGAATTAGGGAACTGGAAGGATGGGCTTCGATGGGAGAGCTAGTGAACTGGAGGGATGGGCTTCGATGGGAGGATTAGGGAACTGGAAGGATGGGCTTCGATGGGAGAGTTAGGGGACTGGAGGGATGGGCTTCGATAGGAGAGTTAGGGGACTGGAGGGATGGGCTTCGATGGACCCAATGGCCATTTACAATGTTCTCATTGGACAGATTACCATGTCGGGCTGTGTGTTTCCTGTTTTATACAATGATGATGAATACATTCAGCCTTTCCCATGAACTGCTCAGGGTGTCACTACCTGGATCATCGGCTCCTCACACAGACGTCCCGAGAATGTCGCGGGGCAGTTGCATGTAAATCCTGAGGGTTGCCGCCCGGAGTCAGAGGTGAGATGTTGGCAGAGGCCCCCATTCCTGCAGGGGTTGGTAAAACAGGGATCTGGAAACAAAGCACAATGTTCAGAGCGTGAGACAGGCTAAAAGCGACAACTCGTGAGGCTGGCGCTGACACCACTCGCGGCAGGCTTGCAGGGCGCAGCCGAGTCTCTGCCACAGGGCACTAAGGGGTCACGGCGGGACGCTAAGGGGTCGTGGTGCACAGCGATGACGTCATCCCCGGCGGCGCAGTGGCCCGGGGAGATTCTGGGGGGCGCCCCCACCCGGGCGATAAGCCCTTTACATCCCGTTAACGCTCTCCAGATGCGCTAACGGCAGTCGCAAAGGAGCCGAATTTCATGGCCAATTTGTATTGGGGTTCAAAGCATTTGGCCCTCCCTTCTCCTCATCCCAGTGTGCAGTACTCACCCTGACAGAGGGGTCTGTCACCCCGCTTTGAGCAGTGTACCTCTCCCTTGGTGCAGGCACAGGTGCTGCAGGGGTCCTGGTCCCACGACTGCCCCTCCTCGTATTCCCTCCCCTGCCACGAGCACATGGGCTTCCTGCATTCGCACGTCTCCAGGTGCTTGACTCGCACTAGCAGCTCCGAGTTCTAAACAAGGAAGAAAGGCAGAACAGACTGTCACGAACACAATGGCAATATTAGCCGCGGCAGGTGCGGACTCTCGCTGGGACACAGGTCACAGCCACAGGAGCATTTGCCTACCTTGCTCCATAACCAGTCTTCAAATCTGAGTCAAACTAGTGAGTGTCAAGAGGAGAGAGGACAAGGCCCACAGTGCAGAAAAGAGTAGGAATAAGGAAGGAGAGGTTGGGGAATTTAATGTGCCTTCAGAATCCAGCCGTGACATCCAAGCTCACCATTTCCGCCGGGGTCACCAGTGAGAGATTAGAAGCCAGAATCCTGTCTAACATTCCACTTCTTCAACCAAGGGCTAACTGTAGCATCCCAACATCTGTCCTCACTGCCCGAGATCCCACCATCTGTCCTCACTGCCCGCGATCCCAACTTCAGTCCTCACTGCCCGAGATTCCAACATCTGTTCCTACTGCCTGAGATCTCAACATCTGTTCCCACTGCCTGAGATCCCAACATCTGTTCCCACTGCCCGAGATCCCAACATCTGTTCCCACTGCCTGAGATCCCAACATCTGTTCCCACTGCCCGAGATCCCAACATCTGTTCCCACTGCCCGAGATTCCAACATCTGTTCCCACTGCCTGAGATCCCAACATCTGTTCCCACTGCCCGAGATCCCAACATCTGTTCCCACTGCCTGAGATCCCAACATCTGTTCCCACTGCCCGAGATTCCAACATCTGTTCCCACTGCCCGAGATCCCACCATCTGTCCTCACTGCCCGAGATCCCACCATCTGTCCTCACTGCCGGAGATCCCACCATCTGTCCTCAGTGCCCGAGATTCCAACATCTGTTCCCACTGCCCGAGATCCCAACATCTGTTCCTACTGCCCGAGATCCCACCATCTGTCCTCACTGCCCGAGATTCCAACATCTGTTCCTACTGCCTGAGATCCCAACATCTGTTCCCACTGCCTGAGATCCCAACATCTGTTCCCACTGCCCGAGATTCCAACATCTGTTCCTACTGCCTGAGATCCCAACATCTGTTCCCACTGCCTGAGATCCCAACATCTGTTCCCACTGCCCGAGATTCCAACATCTGTCCTCACTGCCTGAGATCCCACCATCTGTTCCCACTGCCAGCGACCCCAACATCTGTCCTCACTGCCCGAGATCCCAACATCTGTTCCGACTGCCAGCGATCCCAACATCTGTCCTCACTGCCCGAGATCCCACCATCTGTTCCCACTGCCAGCGATCCCAACATCTGTCCTCACTGCCCGAGATCCCACCATCTGTTCCCACTGCCCGAGATCCCACCATCTGTTCCCACTGCCCGAGATCCCAACATCTGTCCTCACTGCCCGAGATCCCACCATCTGTTCCCACTGCCCGAGATCCCACCATCTGTCCTCACTGCCCGCGATCCCAACATCTGTCCTCACTGCCCGCGATCCCAACATCTGTCCTCACTGCCAGCGATCCCAACATCTGTTCCCACTGCCTGAGATCCCAACACCTGTTCCTACTGCCTGAGATCCCAACATCTGTCCTCACTGCCCGAGATCCCAACAGCTGACCTCACCCCCATTGAGAGTCGGTGCCTGTGGAACTGTACCCCAGTGAGAGTCAGTGCCTGTGGAACTGTACCCCAGTGAGAGTCGGTGCCTGTGGAACTGTACCCCAGTGAGAGTCGGTGTCTGTGGAACTGTACCCCAGTGAGAGTCAGTGCCTCTGGAACTGTACCCCAGTGAGAGTCAGTGCCTTTGGAACTGTACCCCAGTGAGAGTCGGTGTCTGTGGAACTGTAGCCCAGTGAGAGTCAGTGTCTGTGGAACTGTACCCCAGTGAGAGTCAGTGTCTGTGGAACTGTACCCCAGTGAGAGTCAGTGTCTGTGGAACTGTACCCCAGTGAGAGTCGGTGTCTGTGGAACTGTACCCCAGTGAGAGTCAGTGTCTGTGGAACTGTACCCCAGTGAGAGTCAGTGCCTGTGGAACTGTACCCCAGTGAGAGTTAGTGCCTGTGGAACTGTACCCCAGTGAGAGTCGGTGTCTGTGGAACTGTACCCCAGTGAGAGTCAGTGTCTGTGGAACTGTACCCCAGTGAGAGTCAGTGTCTGTGGAAGTGCACCCCAGTGAGAGTCAGTGTCTGTGGAACTGTACCCCAGTGAGAGTCAGTGTCTGTGGAACTGTACCCCAGTGAGAGTCAGTGCCTGTGGAACTGTACCCCAGTGAGAGTTAGTGCCTGTGGAACTGTACCCCAGTGAGAGTCGGTGTCTGTGGAACTGTACCCCAGTGAGAGTCAGTGTCTGTGGAACTGTACCCCAGTGAGAGTCAGTGTCTGTGGAAGTGCACCCCAGTGAGAGTCAGTGTCTGTGGAACTGTACCCCAGTGAGAGTCAGTGTCTGTGGAACTGTACCCCAGTGAGAGTCAGTGCCTGTGGGACCCGTACCCCAGTGAGAGTTAGTGCCTGTGGAACTGTACCCCAGTAAGAGTCGGTGTCTGTGGAAGTGCACCCCAGTGAGAGTCAGTGTCTGTGGAACTGTACCCCAGTGAGAGTCAGTGTCTGTGGAAGTGCACCCCAGTGAGAGTCAGTGTCTGTGGAACTGTACCCCAGTGAGAGCCAATGTCTTTGGAACTGTACCCCAGTGAGAGTCAGTGGCCTAGTAATTTGGTATAGCCGCGTTTCGGGCGCTGGTCCTGGCGATGCGCATAGTTTAGCGCCAGGCGCAATTTAGCGCCACCTAGCGCGATATTGGGTTGCAGCGCCCCCTAAAGGTGACTGCGGCGCTAAATCAGGCGCTGCATGCTACTCTTAAGGCGCTAACCCGGCGGCGCAACCCAATTTTGCGGCGGCGGGGCGCAGCGAAGGTGCTGTCAATAATCACTTTCCCTGAGACACACTGGCGCCGGCCAGCTCTTAAAGGGGCAAGTCAATTGGCATCACCAGACACACTCACTGCCTTGTAGGCCTTCAAAGCGGTGGGAGCCTACTTGTGGGGCCCCAGCCCAGCAAGACATGGAAAGGGTGAGGCAGAGGGCGGAACGCCTCACTGATGGGGCATTGGATGCTTTGGTTGACGCAGTGGAATCAAGGCCAAGGGAGATGGTCGGAATGTGATTTATGTTTTGGACAGTCTCCCGGGTGTGAGAGGCAGTTATGTGTCAGTATATTAGTTTTGCTTTCTGTTGCCATAGCTTTCTCATGTTTGAAGGAACCACATTTTGTGTAATGAAACACTTTCTTCATTTACAATGGCCATGCCTGCTATTTACATGCATCTTGCCCTTCACAGGCTTGGGGGTATCAGACCGGTTCTATTCCTGTTCTTGGAATGGCAGCAAGCATTCCGTGAGAGGGGCCTAGAAGCTACTTCTGATCAGCCTCTGACGCGCAGCCTGAGAAGAACCGCTCGCGTAGAAGTTCAGGCCAGCAGGCATCTTCTCAGCCACCGACAGAGATGTCCTGCACCTTATCTGAGGCTGCAGATCTGGCTGAAGCAGCTGGCACAGCTCAGTCACCACCTCCTTTCTAAATCGCAGCCTTCTGACACACTGCTCCTCCGGCATGATCATGTAGGAAAACTGCTGTCGTAAAACTCTGCCAGCGTAAGGTCTTCTGTGGCGACGTCTGTTGGCCCTCCTCCGTCTGGCCATGCCCGCCCCCCTCTCCCAACGTCTCAGTGCCCTTTCCAGATGATTCAGCAGCAGGACGTTCCCCTCCAATGCAGCCCCCATAATAAGTGCCCACAGGAAGGTTCCCCATTGTCAAGGCTCACCAACAGCAAGGTGATGGTCAGAAGGCTGAAGATCGTCTGCCTGCGCTGGCTCAGTGGTCAAATGGCTCTCAGTGTGCAGCTCAGCAACTCTTTGTAGCTCTCGAGGAAGTTGTGCTCCAAAAATGGCTGCCGCTTTTAAACCACACCAGTCCCCTTTAAATAACGCTCCTCCAGCCCGAGAGCGACTTGGTAAGGTCCAGGTAAGCTGTCACTATTAGCGCCAGGCGCTACGGAGGGGGGCACCACTGAATTTCCGGTCCAGGGTGCCCAAAAGGCGTTGCACACTCAAATGACGTCATAATCAGCCTGCGCCCGTGAGCGGGCGGTAAGATTTAGCGCCGGTGCTAAATGCATGCTCAATATGGGGCGAGGCGCTAGGCGCCTTGCGCCCGCCCGGAAATTGGCTAGCGCCCCACTTCTCGGCCTCTTTAGGTGTTAATCGGTGGCGCTAACAACCGAATTTCTCCCCCAGTTCTTTGGAACTCTACCCCAGTGAGAGTCAGGGCTGGATTTTCATTCAGGTGCGTGTTGGTGTCGTGTAAACCGCATTTCGTGTTATCCACACGAATCTAATTCAATGTGGGAGATTGATGCAATTTTAACTAAATTGCCCAATTGAGTTCCAGTGTGTGGGAACCCGTGGCAAATGAGTTTCTCCAGTCTGAAAGTCGCCTCCGATGATGTCATCATTGCTGCTGCATTTAAGGTCTGCTACAAGCTTTGCTTCTTCTGCAGACTGCCAACCTTTTGGCATTTGCTAATACACTGAGCTGGAGGCAGAATGGCCACGGAAAGACCGAGGTCTGCAACCTGATTCGACGACGTTGCCCTGCAGGCTTTAGTGGAGGGAACAAGAGCTCACAAGGAGGTGCTCTTCCCTTCATCAGGGAGGAAGAAGCCTCCCCAGCAGACAAAGGCTGCGCGGCTGCAAGTGGCAGAGGAGGTCAACTCCTTGTCGGCTACCCGCTGAACCTGGATACAGTGCAGGAAGAGATTTCATGACCTTCAGCGCACTGGAAAAATGAGTATGAATTTCCCATCACTCTCAATCTGATCCCTATTGCCGTTCCTCACCAGCACTCAGCTTTAGCAATCTCTTCCTCCACATCTCACTTGACACTGACATCCATGCACCCTTACCCATTCCCTCTCTCTCTATGGTCACATTCACCTAACTATTTGACTATGCAGCCCTCACACTCCCTATCACTCTGATGCTGTGAAAACAACTGACAACACACAGGGAGGGCCCTTGGTCTTGCCACCTCACTCCATCTTTGTCTCCTTCTAAGCATCTATGCTATGGATTCTCTACACTCACTCCTTCATTCTCACTCAACCTCCACTTGTCTCCCTCATTGCAGGAAAAGAGAGCTCACAATAAAAGGGAAAGAGCCAGGACAGGAGGAGGCCCACCATCATTAGCCCAGCTCACCCCCTGGCAGGAGGCAGTCCTGGAGATCGTAGTACTGGAGGACGACGCGCATGTGGGGGACGGACAGACAGGTGCATCACAGCAAGCTGGTGACAGAATAGTTTTCCATCTCTCTCATTGACATTGCATGAGTCGCTGATAATGTTTCAGAAGCTCTAACAGATGGACTAATGAACATCTGCAATATGCAATGTGCATGTAACCTTGGCATCACATCTCTAACTCTTTCCTTTACTCCCCCACAGGACCATCGACAGCCCCCGTCCCCACTAGCCAGGAGGAACAGCCTGAGCCTCAAGACTCCTCAGAGGAAGCTGCAACCTCTGAGGGCGAAGCGTCAGCAAAATTCAGCGCACCCAGCACCAGCGCAGACACTCACACCTCGGTGGGACCTTCGGGACATAGTGTGGTGTTGTCACCTGGTGTATCACAGCTCACAAGTGAGCATCAGCAGATTGTGGAGACAGGGACAGCAGTGGAGAGTCCTAGTCGGAGGGCGCAGGGCTCTGCCAGCGCGGCTCAGCTGCATGTCGACCCTCTGCCTCTGGGTCCATCCACAGTATCAGCGGTGGTGGCACTCCAGGAAGAGATGCAGGAGTCTCTGGCAGGTTTTGTCTCCAGCGTCGCTGCGAGTGTGGAGCGAATGGAGGAGTCCATCGCGGACATGAGCAGAGCCTTTGTGGAGTCATTGGCGCATCAACGCATCACCACGTAAAAGATGGCAACCTCCGTGGAAAGGATGGCTACAGTAGACGAGATGATGGCTATGGCCATGGAGGAGCTAAGTCGCCAGAGTGTTGAAAACATGGTGAGTGTTCAGAATAGACTAACATCTCTGGAGGAGCGATGGGCAGCTATTGAACAGAGAAACCAGACCTTCATGGCAGTCCCTCTGAGTAGGATTGCCAGTGCAGATACGGGTCCCCATAGCCCCACTGATGTGCAGCAAGGTGCTCTCAAGTCACTTGCAAGCGATGAGGGAGACCTGACCCATGAGAGGGAAGTTGGTGGCAGACATCAAGGAAGTGGGGGCTCCTCTCCAAGCGTTCACACTTCCATGCCACTGCAGAGCCCTCGGTCAGAGCCTCACCAGAGTCCACACCCAACTGAGATCGGCGTCTCAACCCCTGCACAGCCGCAGGAGCAGCAGACTGTTGATGAACCCTCACAGGTTCGCCGCTCCAGAGGACGCCCGCCAAAGGTGTCGAGACAGGAGCAGCAAGAAAGTGAGCAAGGGGCCTCCACATCTGCTGAAGCCACAGGGGAAGCACCACGTAGGAGCATGCGTAAGAGAAAGATACTGCACAAATAGTCACAAGGGTAGTCACTTGGGTGAAAGTTGATGTTTTATGTGTAAAAGCCATCATATGTATCATGTACATAAAAAATCTGATGGCTACTGCTGTAGTTGTGGCGTGTGTCATTTCGCAAATGGGACTTCCACATTGAGGGCTTAGGATTACTTGCAATTGTCAGTATGGTGGTCAAATTGCTAGGAATCAGCTGGTTCGTAGCCATTGTCGATGCTCAGGTAAGAAGATGCGAGGCAAACGTGCTCGAGTGGCTAGGCTAAGCAAATCTGGCCAAGATGCGTGCGTTCCTTGCATCCCGAGCAGCTATGTTCTTGTGTACTGCTGCCACTGGTTGATGGGCCTCTGCAGGATGTTCGTCTTCGCTCTCCTCCTCCTCCTCCTCTGAGGAGGATATGTGAGGAGCCACTTGGTCCTCAGGAATCTGCAAGCCACGACGCTGTGCCATGTTGTGAAGTGCACAGCAAACCACGACGATTCTGGAGACCCTGGCTGCTCAGTACTGCAGGGCTCCACCTGATCTATCCAGGCATCTGAAGCGCATCTTCAGCAAGCCGATGGTTTGCTCGATAATGGATCTGGTGGAAATGTGGCTGGAGTTGTAGCGCTCCTCAGCTTCGTTTGCTGGTCTCCTCAATGGCGTCATTAGCCATGCCCTCAGGGGATAGCCCTTGTCTCCAAGTAGCCATCCGTTAAGTTGGTCTGGCGGACTGAATAGCAGAGGCACACTAGACTGGCGCAGTATAAACGAGTCATGGCAACTGCCAGGGTACTTGGCACAAACATGCAAAATTTCCTTCTTGTGGTCACACACCAGCTGAACGTTAAGGGAGTGGAAGCCCTTGCGGTTGACAAAAATACCTGGATTGCGATGGGGTGCCCTAAGGGCCACATGTGTACAGTCAACGACGCCCTGCACCCTTGGAAAGCCTGCCCGATGAGCTAATCCAACCGCACGTGCCATGACACTTGCTCGATCCTTGGTAAAATGGATGTGATTGTGCACGAGGGCAAAGAGGGCATCGGTTACCTGCGTGATGCAAGTGTGTGCGGCCGCCTGGGAGATGCCGCTGATGTCTGCTGCTGATCCCTGGAATGAGCCGGAGGCAAAAAAGTTGAGTGCGGTGGTGACTTTGACGGCCACTGGTAAGGGTTGTTCACCTGGTCCTCTGGCCTGCAGGTTTTGTTGTAGCATTGCGCAGATGTCACCCACTACCTCTCGCGAAAGTCAGAGCCGCCTTTGGCACTGCTGCTCAGACATGTTGAGATAGCTGACCCTGTGTCTGTAGACCCTGTTTGGGGGGTATCTCCTGCGCCGACGGGCTTCCAAGCGCTGGCCCCTTCTGGCCTGTGCATCTTCAGGTGGGTGAGTAGCAGCCTGGCGCTCCTGTTGTTGCTGCTGCTGTTGGGGCTGCTGCTGTTGTTGCTGTTGTTCGGCCTCATCTAATATCCAGAAGGGAAGGAAATAAATGGCTCCCATGCTTCTGCTAGATGCCTCAGTTGAGGAAGCGCTCAGTGAAGGTGGCGAGAGGGGTTTCCCAGGAGGTCACACTGGAGATGGGTGTTAGGGTCCAAACTTCTACAGCTGTGCTTATGCCTTCTAAAAGTTACCCCAAACCTGAGACTACAAAGTCCTGCCACCTGCAAATGATGGCTGATCAAATCTCCTCTTTAATGGTTGACCTGCAGCTGATAGTCAGCAATCCAATTGTGCGCCGCCAGGTTTCACCATCGTGTTTCCCACCAGGCGTGTTTCACATGGGAAAAGGGTTAAAATTGCAAGGGCCATTCAAAATGGCATTATAGAGGCAATTTAGTGCTTGTTAAGGGCCTTAAAGGCCTATCCCACCTCTTGGAGGCGGGACAGAGACGGGACCATCAAACACAAATTTTTGAATGGAGGCGGGGTAGGGCCCGCCCGCCAGTTTTTGCAATTTTAACCACCCGCACGCCTCCAATCCCGCCTCCACGGCCCAATGAAAATCCTGCCCTCAGTGTCTGTGGAACTGAACCCCAGTGAGAGTCAGTGTCTGTGGAACTGTACCCCAGTGAGAGTCAGTGTCTGTGAAACTGTACCCCAGTGAGAGTCAGTGTCTGTGGAACTGTACCCCAGTGAGAGTCAGTGTCTGTGGAACTGTACCCCAGTGAGAGTCAGTGTCTGTGGAACTGTACCCCAGTGAGAGTCAGTGTCTGTGGAACTGTACCCCAGTGAGAGTCAGTGTCTGTGGAACTGTACCCCAGTGAGAGTCAGTGTCTGTGGAACTGTACCCCAGTGAGAGTCAGTGTCTGTGGAACTGTACCCCAGTGAGAGTCAGTGTCTGTGGAACTGTATCCCAGTAAGAGTAAGTGCCTGTGGAACTGTATCCCAGTGAGAGTCAGTGTCTGTGGAACTGTACCCCAGTGAGAGTCAGTGTCTGTGGAACTGTACACCAGTGAGAATCAGTGTCTGTGGAACTGTACCCCAGTGAGAGTCAGTGTCTGTGGAACTGTATCCCAGTAAGAGTAAGTGCCTGTAGAACTGTATCCCAGTGAGAGTCAGTGCCTGTGGAACTGTACCCCAGTGAGAGTCAGTGCCTGTGGAACAGTACCCCAGTGAGAGTCAGTGTCTGTGGAACTGTGCCCCAGTGAGAGTCAGTGTCTGTGGAACTGTGTCCCAGTGAGAGTCAGTGTCTGTGGAACTGTGTCCCAGTGAGAGTCAGTGTCTGTGGAACTGTGTCCCAGTGAGAGTCAGTGTCTGTGGAACTGTATCCCAGTGAGAGTCAGTGTCTGTGGAACTGTACCCCAGTGAGTGTCAGTGTCTGTGGAACTGTACCACAGTGAGAGTCAGTGTCTGTGGAACTGTACCCCAGTGAGAGTCAGTGCCTGTGGAACTGTATCCCAGTGAGAGTCAGTGTCTGTGGAACTCTACCCCAGTGAGACTCAGTGTCTGTGGAACTGTTCCCCAGTGAGAGTCAGTGTCTGTGGAACTGTTCCCCAGTGAGAGTCAGTGTCTGTGGAACTGTGTCCCAGTGAGAGTCAGTGTCTGTGGAACTGTGTCCCAGTGAGAGTCAGTGTCTGTGGAACAGTACCCCAGTGAGAGTCAGTGTCTGTGGAACTGTACCCCAGTGAGAGTCAGTGCCTGTGGAACTGTGTCCCAGTGAGAGTCAGTGTCTGTGGAACTGTGTCCCAGTGAGAGTCAGTGTCTGTGGAACTGTACCCCAGTGAGTGTCAGTGTCTGTGGAACTGTACCACAGTGAGAGTCAGCGTCTATGGAACTGTACCCCAGTGAGAGTCAGTGTCTGTGGAACTGTACCCCAGTGAGAGTCAGTGTCTGTGGAACTGTACCCCAGTGAGAGTCAGTGTCTGTGGAACTGTACCCCAGTGAGAGTCAGTGTCTGTGGAACTGTATCCCAGTAAGAGTAAGTGCCTGTGGAACTGTATCCCAGTGAGAGTCAGTGTCTGTGGAACTGTACCCCAGTGAGAGTCAGTGTCTGTGGAACTGTACACCAGTGAGAATCAGTGTCTGTGGAACTGTACCCCAGTGAGAGTCAGTGTCTGTGGAACTGTATCCCAGTAAGAGTAAGTGCCTGTGGAACTGTATCCCAGTGAGAGTCAGTGCCTGTGGAACTGTACCCCAGTGAGAGTCAGTGCCTGTGGAACAGTACCCCAGTGAGAGTCAGTGTCTGTGGAACTGTGCCCCAGTGAGAGTCAGTGTCTGTGGAACAGTGTCCCAGTGAGAGTCAGTGTCTGTGGAACTGTGTCCCAGTGAGAGTCAGTGTCTGTGGAACTGTGTCCCAGTGAGAGTCAGTGTCTGTGGAACTGTATCCCAGTGAGAGTCAGTGTCTGTGGAACTGTACCCCAGTGAGTGTCAGTGTCTGTGGAACTGTACCACAGTGAGAGTCAGTGTCTGTGGAACTGTACCCCAGTGAGAGTCAGTGCCTGTGGAACTGTATCCCAGTGAGAGTCAGTGTCTGTGGAACTCTACCCCAGTGAGACTCAGTGTCTGTGGAACTGTTCCCCAGTGAGAGTCAGTGTCTGTGGAACTGTTCCCCAGTGAGAGTCAGTGTCTGTGGAACTGTGTCCCAGTGAGAGTCAGTGTCTGTGGAACTGTGTCCCAGTGAGAGTCAGTGTCTGTGGAACAGTACCCCAGTGAGAGTCAGTGTCTGTGGAACTGTACCCCAGTGAGAGTCAGTGCCTGTGGAACTGTGTCCCAGTGAGAGTCAGTGTCTGTGGAACTGTGTCCCAGTGAGAGTCAGTGTCTGTGGAACTGTACCCCAGTGAGTGTCAGTGTCTGTGGAACTGTACCACAGTGAGAGTCAGCGTCTATGGAACTGTATCCCAGAGAGAGTCAGTGTCTGTGGAACTGTATCCCAGTGAGAGTCAGTGCCTGTGGAACTGTATCCCAGAGAGAGCCAGTGCCTGTGGAACTGTACCCCAGTGAGAGTCAGTGTCTGTGGAACTGTGTCCCAGTGAGAGTCAGTGTCTGTGGAACTGTACCCCAGTGAGTGTCAGTGTCTGTGGAACTGTACCACAGTGAGAGTCAGCGTCTATGGAACTGTATCCCAGAGAGAGCCAGTGCCTGTGGAACTGTATCCCAGTGAGAGTCAGTGCCTGTGGAACTGTACCCCAGAGAGAGCCAGTGCCTGTGGAACTCTACCCCAGTGAGAGTCAGTGTCTATGGAACTGTATCCCAGAGAGAGTCAGTGTCTGTGGAACTGTACCCCAGTGAGAGTCAGTGCCTGTGGAACTGTACCCCAGTGAGAGTCATTGCCTGTGGAACTGTACCCCAGTGAGAGTCAGTGTCTGTGGAACTGTACCCCAGTGAGAGTCATTGCCTGTGGAACTGTACCCCAGTGAGAGTCAGTGTCTGTGGAACTGTATCCCAGAGAGAGTCCGTGTTTGGATGTTGGTGTCTAGTCCCTTTCTCAGTCTCGGCCTTAACCTACCTGAACTTTAACCATGTCCAGCATTGTGCTGAGTGAGGTCACCATCTCCTCCAGCCTGTCCAAGCGTTGCTCTGGGCTTCTGTGTGGTAGATTGTGGGTCAGCAGGGAAGTCTCAGCATCACTTGGCTGTTGCTGCTGGTACTGACTGATGTTAGACAAGGACACTGGGTGTAGGGAGACATCCTCATCGAACTGGAATCCTTCATCTGAATCGGAATAACGCTCCTCGGCCAAGGAATACGGCAAAGGTAAGGAATCTGGGAAAGAGACAGCAAATTACATTCATTCTGATGGATAAAAATCCAGTTAACAGACCCGAACATTTAACAGCACACAGCACGAACAGCCCTGCACACTGGTTCAGCAGGAGAAGTGTACAGAGTCGCTGTTTATTCAGTGTAAGGGATACTCACTGTGTAACTGTTTGGAGTCACTTTTTATTCATGGTAAGGGTTACTCTTAAACTGTACAGAGTCGCTGTTTATTCAGGGTAAGGGTCACTCACTGTAACTGTATGGAGTCACTGTTTATTCAGGGTAAGGGTCACTCACTGTAACTGTATGGAGTCACTGTTTATTCAGGGTAAGGGTCACTCACTGTGTAACTGTACGGAGTCACTGTTTATTCAGGGTTAGGGACACTCTGTGTAACTGTATGGAGTCACTGTTTATTCAGGGTAAGGGTCACTCACTGTGTAACTGTATGGCGTCACTGTTTATTCAGGGTAAGGGTCACTCACTGTGTAACTGTACGGAGTCACTGTTTATTCAGGGTTAGGGACACTCTGTGTAACTGTATGGAGTCACTGTTTATTCAGGGTTAGGGACACTCACTGTGTAACTGTACGGAGTCACTGTTTATTCAGGGTTAGGGACACTCTGTGTAACTGTATGGAGTCACTGTTTATTCAGGGTTAGGGACACTCACTGTGTAACTGTACGGAGTCACTGTTTATTCAGGGTTAGGGACACTCTGTGTAACTGTATGGAGTCACTGTTTATTCAGGGTAAGGGTCACTCACTGTGTAACTGTACGGAGTCACGGTTTATTCAGGGTAAGGGTCACTCACTGTGTAACTGTATGGAGTCACTGTTTATTCAGGGTTAGGAACACTCACTGTGTAACTGTACGGAGTCACTGTTTATTCAGCAGTGTATATCTGGAGTACTAATTCCAGCACGTGCTGCTATAGTATGTTGGGTGAGTATATTGTACACACTGTTGGTATGAAGCAGCACCACACGTAACTACAAGCCCAGCACTGTCAGTGGGACCCATGGGAGTGTCTGGAATTCCTCGCTAACCTAAACAATGCAAGCCGTGTGACTGCTCTCCACACATTCCCCATGCTGGGTGGTCTGATACATATCCTACGTCGTGATCAGCAGAAATCAGGGTGGGAGTTTTCAGAAGATTGTTATCAAGTGTAGCAGAGACCAGCAGGCTGTCCCCATTGAGAGAATTGCTCACAGGGATCGGGGCAGAGGCTGCATCAACACGGACATCAACCACTCATGGAGTATCAAACTGACAGAATTACTCTGTCTCAACCCGTGCTGTACCTGCCCTGGGAGTGTTTGATGGGACAGTGTAGAGGGAGCTTTACTCTGTATCTAACCCGTGCTGTACCTGCCCTGGGAGTGTTTGATGGGGCAGTGTAGAGGGAGCTTTACTCTGTATCTAACCCGTGTTGTACCTGCCCTGGGAGTGTTTAATGGGACAGTGTAGAGGGAGCTTTACTCTGTATCTAACCCGTGTTGTACCTGCCCTGGGAGTGTTTGATGGGACAGTGTAGAGGGAGCTTTACACTGTATCTAACCCGTGCTGTACCTGCCCTGGGAGTGTTTGATGGGGCAGTGTAGAGGGAGCTTTACTCTGTATCTAACCCGTGCTGTACCTACCCTGGGAGAGTTTGATGGGACAGTGTAGAGGGAGCTTTACTCTGTATCTAACCCGTGCTGTACCTGCCCTGGGAGTGTTTGATGGGACAGTGTAGAGGAAGCTTTACTCTCTATCTGACCTGTGTTGTACCTGCCCTGGGAGTGTTTGATGGGGCAGTGTAGAGGGAGCTTTACTCTGTATCTAAACCATGCTGTACCTGTCCTGGGAGTGTTTGATTGGACATAGTGGGAGATTTACTCTGTATCTAACCCGTGCTGTACCTGCCCTGGGAGTGTGTGATGGGACAATGTAGAGGGAGCTTTACTCTGTATCTAACCTGTGCTGTACCTGCCCTGGGAGTGTTTGATGGGGCAGTGTAGAGGGAACTTTACTCTGTATCTAACCCATGCTGTACCTGTCCTGGGAGTGTTTGATGCGACAGCGTAGAGGGATCTCAAGGCTTGGGAATGTCTTTGGTCTGCACTTCAGTTCGTGGGCGATGAGAGAAACTCGAATGTAAACAAAAGTTGGAGACATCAGATTTCCCTCCGTGCACACCCAAAGCCCCAATTAGAGCTGCTTTGGGATGACAGCACTTGGGAGAAAGGTTCAGGTCACACCCTGCTGGGTTCAGGGCTCCCGGTCCAGTTGTGCCTCTTGTAACTGTGTGCCTTTAATAGAGCTCAGCATTCCATGGCTCACACCTGCGCTGTTAATGTTTTATGTCAGAGTCAGGCTGCTGCCCACACAAACTCTAATCACGGCAAGCTTTTATCTTTCTGTGGTGGGTTTATTATGACTGAGTTCCAGACTGTTGGTCTCGTCAGTGTCTCAATCCTCCCCCTTCTCGCATAGCCCACGCACACTCCCTCCCTCCCTCTCCTCGCACCCTCCTCCTCCCATGGACCCCCACCTCCCTCGCACCCCAACACCTTAGGCCATGTATGTACAAGGGACAAACAGTTCTCTCCTTACCTGGCAGGTTGTCGCAGTGCCATGGTCGGCGAACGAATCCACTCGGGGAGATCTCTGCTGTCTGCCAGTAACCCTAGAGTAAACAAAGAGTATCAGTCTGGCAGTAACCCTGGAGTAAATAGAGAGTCTTGACAAAGGCTTTCGACCTGAAACGTTGACTCTATTTCTCTCTCCACGGATGTTGCCTGGCCTGCTGAGTTTTTCCAGCATTTTCTGCTGTTATTTCGGATTTCCAGCATCTGCAGTATTTTGCTATCATACTAGTAAATAGAGAGTCTCAGTTTAGCAGTAACCCTGGAGTGAATAGAGAGTCAGATTTAAAATGATTAACTGAGCTATCATCTTTTTGTGAGAGTTCCACACTTCTACTACCATTTACATGAAGAAGTGTTTCCTAACTTCTCTGCTGAACGATCTGGCTTTGATTTTAAGGTTAGGTCCCCTTGTCCTAGATTCCCCCACCTGAGGAAACATTTTTTCTCCATCAATTCCTTTCAAAATCCAAAAAACCTCAATCAAATGACCCCTTAACCTTCTATATCCCATGGAATTCAAGCCTAGTTTATGTAAACTATCCTCATAATCTAACCCTTGGAGCCCTGGTATCATTCTGGTGAATCTGCTCTGCACTCCATCCAAGGCCTATATATCCTTTCGAAGGTGCGGTGCCCAGAACTATTCACAGTACTCCAGATGTGGTCTAACCAGGGCTTTGTATAGCTGTAGCAGAACTTCCTCCCCTCTATATTCTAGCACTCTAGTTATAAAGGCTAACATTCCATTAGCATTTTTGATTATTTTGTGCCTGACCATTACATTTTAGTGATCAGTGTACATGGACCCCTAAATCTCTTTAGATCTCTACCATTCCTAGCTTTTTGACATTTAAAACATACTCAGATCGATCCTTTTTTGGTCCAAAATGGATGACCTCACACTTACCTACATTGAAATCCATCTGCTAGTTTTGCCCACTCACTGAATCTATCAATGTCTCTTTGTAATTTTATGCTCCCACCTACGCTACTTACTATTCCAAATTTTTGAGTCATCAGCAAACTTGGATATATGGCTCTCTATTGTGCTATAAGTCATTAATAAATATTGAATAGTTGAGGCTCCAGCACAGATCCCTGTGGAACACCACAAGTCGCTTCCTTCCAATTCGAGTACATACCCATTATCCCTACTCTCTGACTTCTACCGCCGAACCAATCTTCTAATCAGATCAATAATTTGCCTTCAATTCTATGAAGTTTAATTTTAGCTAACAGTCTCTTTTGTGGAACCTTATCGAATGCCTTCTGGAAGTCCATATAAACTACATCCATAGACATTGCCCCGTCTACTACTTCAGTACAGGGAGACAGGGACAGATCCAAAGACGGTCAATCTATAATTACAGTCAGTAATGACTGGGTGAGCCCCTGACTCGGATACACGGAGCAGGAAGCACTCTGTTTAATCTGTGCTCTGTAATGGTAACTGTGGGAAGCCCCACGACTGCCCTCCGTGGTGAGGGGGGAAATCAGCCTGGGTTCTGCTCTGAGTACTGCCCAGTGATAATCTGCTGGGAGGTGTGTGCGATACATCAGGCGAGATGGGATTCCGCACAGCTGTGATTCTCACACCATCAATAGTCAGCTGATACTCACTATGTAGGGAATGACCACAAGTACCAGGGGACCGATGTGCCTGTGGAACCTGTACCCAAAAGACCGTCAGCACTGGTGGAGAGAGGGCAACAGGGGAGGGAATCAGAACCTTTGGGGGGTGGGGGGGGGGGAAAGAGAGTCAGTACATTCGGGGGAGGGGGTGAAAGAGAGTCAGCAACTTCAGGGGAGGGGGAGAGAGTCAGCACCTTCAGGGGAGGGGGGGAGAGAGTCAGCACCTTCGGGGGGGGGGAGAGAGTCAGCACCTTCGGGGGAGGGGGGGAGAGAGTCAGCACCTTCAGGGGAGGGGGAGAGAGTCAGTACCTTCAGGGGAGGGGGGAGGAGAATCAGCAACTTCAGGGGAGGGGGAGTCAGCACCTTCAGGGGAGGTGGGAGAGAGTCAGCACCTTCAGGGGAGGAGAGTCAGCACCTTCAGGGGAAGGGGGAGAGAGTCAGCACCTTCAGGGGAGGGGGGAGAGAGTCAGCACCTTCAGGGGAGGGGGGAGAGATTCAGCACCTTCAGGGGAGGGGGGAGAGAGTCAGCACCTTCAGGGGAAGGGGGAGAGAGTCAGCACCTTCAGGGGAGGGGGAGAGAGTCAGCACCTTCAGGGGAGGGGGGAGAGAGTCAGCACCTTCAGGGGAGGGGGGAGAGATTCAGCACCTTCAGGGGAGGGGGGAGAGAGTCAGCACCTTCAGGGGAAGGGGGAGAGAGTCAGCACCTTCAGGGGAGAGGGGAGAGAGTCAGCACCTTCAGGGTAGAGGGGAGAGAGTCAGCACCTTCAGGGGAGGGGGGAGAGAGTCAGCACCTTCAGGGGAGGGGGGAGAGAGTCAGCACCTTCAGGGGAGGGGGAGAGAGTCAGCACCTTCAGGGTAGAGGGGAGAGAGTCAGCACCTTCAGGGGAGGGGGGAGAGAGTCAGCACCTTCAGGGGAGGGGGAGAGAGAGTCAGCACCTTTAGGGGAGGGGGGAGAAAGTCAGCACCTTCAGGGGAGGGGGGAGAGATTCAGCACCTTCAGGGGAGGGGGAGAGAGTCAGCACCTTCAGGGGAAGGGGGAGAGAGTCAGCACCTTCAGGGGAGGGGGGAGGAGAGTCAGCACCCTCAGGGGAGGGGGAGAGAGAGTCAGCACCTTCAGGGGAGGGGGGAGAGATTCAGCACCTTCAGGGGAGGGGGAGAGAGTCAGCACCTTCAGGGGAAGGGGGAGAGAGTCAGCACCCTCAGGGGAGGGGGGAGAGAGTCAGCACCCTCAGGGGAGGGGGGAGAGAGTCAGCACCCTCAGGGGAGGGGGGAGAGAGTCAGCACCTTCAGGGGAGGGGGGAGAGAGTCATCACCTTCAGGGGAGGGGGGAGAGAGTCAGCACCTTCAGGGGAGGGGGAGAGAGTCAGCACCTTCAGGGGAGGGGGGAGAGAGAGTCAGCACCTTTAGGGGAGGGGGGAGAAAGTCAGCACCTTCAGGGGAGGGGGAGAGAGTCAGCACCTTCAGGGGAAGGGGGAGAGAGTCAGCACCTTCAGGGGAGGGGGGAGGAGAGTCAGCACCCTCAGGGGAGGGGGAGAGAGAGTCAGCACCTTCAGGGGAGGGGGGAGAGATTCAGCACCTTCAGGGGAGGGGGAGAGAGTCAGCACCTTCAGGGGAAGGGGGAGAGAGTCAGCACCCTCAGGGGAGGGGGGAGAGAGTCAGCACCCTCAGGGGAGGGGGGAGAGAGTCAGCACCCTCAGGGGAGGGGGGAGAGAGTCAGCACCTTCAGGGGAGGGGGGAGAGAGTCAGCACCTTCAGGGGAGGGGGGGGAGAGTCAGCACCTTCAGGGTAGGGGGGAGAGAGTCAGCACCTTCAGGGTAGGGGGGAGAGAGTCAGCACCTTCAGGGGAGGGGGGAGAGAGTCAGCACCTTCAGGGGAGTGGGGAGGAGAGTCAGCACCCTCAGGGGAGGGGGGAGAGAGTCAGCACCTTCAGGGGAGGGGGGGGGAGAGTCAGCACCTTCAGGGGAGGGGGGAGAGAGTCAGCACCTTCAGGGGAGGGGGGAGAGAGTCAGCACCTTCAGGGGAGGGGGGAGAGAGTCAGCACCTTCAGGGGAGGGGGGAGAGAGTCAGCACCTTCAGGGGAGGGGGAGAGAGTCAGCACCTTCAGGGGAGGGGGAGAGAGTCAGCACCTTCAGGGGAGGGGGGAGAGAGTCAGCACCTTCAGGGGAAGGGGGAGAGAGTCAGCACCTTCAGGGGAGGAGGAGAGAGTCAGCACCTTCAGGGGAGGAGGAGAGAGTCAGTCTCTTCAGAGGAGGGGGGAAAGAGTCAGCACCTTCAGGGGAGGGGGGAGAGAGCCAGCACCATCAGGGGAGGGGGATGAGAGTCAGCAGCTTCAGGGGAGGCGGGGTGGGGCGGGGGGCGGCCGGTGGAATCTTGGCTGATTTTCACCATCAGTTCCCTCACTGAATCCCCAACACCCTGGCTCAGATCAGCTAACTCAGCAGAGAGTGGTGCCCGAACCCAAATCCTTCTGGTGTGTGTAGCTTATTATTCACTGGGCAGAGTGCTCACACACTTGGGGGAGGTCAGTGTGCACTGTCATCAGTACCATGGGAGGTCAGCCCATAGGGTGGGCTCAGCATCTCCGCCATGCAGGAACACAACCAACGGGCAGGAATGAAGAGAAACATTGCCTGCACTCTCATCAAGGAGACAGCATACAACACAAGGGAGTAACGAACAGTAAAGCTTCTTCAAGCTGGACACAGATAGGGTTGATTTGTTCAAAAGCAAATTGGACAGATGTCATTGTGGAGTCCAGTATATGAGTAACTTGAGACATGCTGTGTGGTGAGTGCAGCATGCTCGGGAGGAACAGGTGACTTTGGATCTATGGTTCCCAAAGCTCTCCATCACTGGGGTTTTCCTCGTCTCATGTCTGGGCCTGTTGTAGACTAATTGATAGAGATTGATTGCTGTGATTAGTCAACATCTCCATTATTGTTGTATCATGTGACTCCCAGGATGATGAAAGGTGAACTAGATCGATGTTTTATCGTCTAGAAATTCCAATGTTTCTATGACATGGACAGGCTATTCGCGGAAAGCCTGTGAGGGGATTTGTGCTGCCATTACCGTGAACTTGCTGTCTCCGTCTCCCTCAGTACTGGAGAAGTGAATCTCCAAGTCAATGGGGAGAATCAGACTGATGGCATCGTCACCCATGTTTTTCTCGAATATGATGTCTTCCTCGCAGTCGATGAAAAGCGTTATCTTCTGAGCCTCCAGGTTGAAGGCCACCCTGCCCCATTGCTTGTTGCCAAAGGGGGTCCCTCCAGGGAAGACGATGGACGCCGGCTCCATGTTGTGCACAGTCCGATAATCCAGCCGGAGCTGGTTGCTTCTGGTGCTGGACACGAGTTGCAGAAGTGGTCGTCCGTCCTTCTTAGTGGTGGTGGGGGAGGTGAAGGAGATCACTGTCCCCTCCGAGTTCCTGCTCTGCTTCGCCACAAAGTGGAAGCCGATGGACCCTTGCATGGAAGTGAGGAAGTAGATGGCATAATCCCGTGGCAGGGTGAGGTGTGGCACGCGGTTACGGAACTTCCAAGCCGGGAGCCCTGGCTCCAAACCTTTGCTTTTGCTCACTCCCTTTATAGATCTTGTGATGTTCAGGGCTTCTAGAAGATCAATCACTACAAGAGACAAACATCGACAGCAGTGACCAGAGACATCGCAGGACTTTGTCACAGCCTCATAGAGAGAGTCAAGCTCTGCTCATCTAAGGCTAATACAATCCCTCCCAGCAGTCCTTAAGCCAGCAATAGCCAGCTCCTCAGAGATTCACTTGGAAAAGGCAGAGAGTAACTGAGACCACAGGGAGCCAGGTTTGATTTCTGGTCTGTGCCCAGTTAGCTGACCCCAGTTGGCCTCAGTGCTCCTGGGTTGCCCTACACAATCACACCTCAAACAGTAATACCCCATGTGAAGTACTTGGAGACCATCCCAGCCGACAGGTACTGTGTGACTGGGCATGGGTACCTGCCCTCTAGTTATCCCTTTCTGGATATTGCCCCCCACGGCAGGCCACATACTCTGTCCACACTTACTACCAAGGTTTATGCATGAAGAATGGGCACTTGGGTGAGCTACCAGAGGCCAAAGCACCCCCAGGTCCCAGTGAGAGTCAGCACGGTAGAACAAGAGAAGAAATCCAACAACAACTTGCATTTATACAGTGCCTTTAACTTACTAAAACATCCCAAGGCATTTCACAGGAGTATTGCTGGACAATATTGGACATTAAACCACATAAGGAAATATTAGGACATGTGACCAAAAGCTTGGTCAAAGAGGTAGGTTTTAAGGAGAGTCCTAAAAGAGGAGAGAGAGGTAGAGGCGGAGTGGTTTAGGGAGGTAATTCCAGAGCTTAGGGCCTAGTCAGCCGAAGGCACGGCCGCCAATGGTGGAACGATGGAAATCGGGGATACACAAGAGGCCAGAATTGGAAGAGCGCAGAAATCTCGGAGGGTTGTAGGGCTGGAGGAGGTTAGAGAGATAGGGAGGGGCAAGGCAATGGAGGAATTTGAAAACATGGATGAGAATTTTAAAATCAAGGCCGGACTGGGAGCCAACATAGGTCAGCGTGCAGAGGGGTGATGGGTGAACGGGACTTAGCGTGAGTTAGGATACGGGCAGCAGAGTTTTGGATGAGCTGAAATTTACTGAGGGTGGAAGGTGGGTGGCCGGCCAGGAGAGCATTGGAATAGATCCAGATCCCAGTTAGAGTCAGCACTGTAGGAGGTCAGTTGGACCATTAATTAATGGAAATAACCTCAGTGAGTGTCCTTACCTATTATATCAGCACAAAACAGTGTGTAGGTTGGGGATTGAAGCTGAGGGGAGAGTGGATCAATAAAGCAAAGAGATGAGGCAGTAATGGAGACAGAGTTGGAGGCTGGAGTTGAGAGAGAGATTCCAGATCCAATAAGGTTTGTTTGTCTCCTGTCCAGGAATTAGACATGTTTTATGTGGATGATCAAATAACCCATGGCTCTTTCCCTTCCTCTTCATCCATCCTCAATCAGAGTGATGGATAAGATTAAATACCCCCTGAAACAGGCAAAGGCTGAACAGAAATAAAAACAAAAAATGCTGGAAATACTCAGCAGCTCAGGCAGCATCTGTAGAGAGAGAAACAGAGCTAACGTTTCAGGTCGAGGCTAGAGTGCAGTTTGTCACAGAGTGCAGCTTGAAACAGAGTGTAAACCTGTGCGTTTGGTGAGTAAGGGAGTGAATCTTAAGGGTTAATCTCTTTTATTTATAAAATCTAGTCTTGTGTGCTTGCAATTAGCATTTAACTTAAATTTACTGTTTTAAGTTTTAAGTTTCTTCCAGGCTTGGGCAGGGCTAAGCAAGCTCTGTGCTGGAGAGCAGGTGAGATGAGTTAATTAATTAACTGGTCTAATCTGGTTCTGTAACTGCCAGAGAGCTCACTCATATAAATCTCAGTAGTATAAATAAGGGAGGCTAGAGTGCAGCTTGGCACAGAGTGTAAACCTGTGAGTGAGGAGAGGAGAGGAGAGGAGAGGAGAGGAGAGGAGAGGCGAGGCGAGGCGAGGCGAGGCGAGGCGAGGCGAGGCGAGGCGAGGAGAGGAGAGGCGAGGCGAGGCGAGGCGAGGCTGCACGAGAGTGGACAGAGAATCAGCGGGGGTTCAGCTCTGTGAAACCCCACAACCGCATTTGGAGAAAAATAAAAGGTGACATCACAGGAAAAAGGGTAAGTAAGTGATTGGTTGGTGAGTATTTTGCTCACTTACCTTATCTTTTAAAGCTCAGGAAATGTATTAGTAATTGTACAGTTTCATTAGTATTAGTAAAGTTTACTAGCAGTAATAAATATTGAGTAGTAGGATTTATTCATTATTAATTAATAAAATAAATTAGTTACGACTCAATAAAGATGGCAGGGCAGATGATGTGTTGTGACTGCAGTATGTGGGAGCTCCTCAACACCAGTGTGATCCAGGACGAACACGTCTGCAGTAAGTGTCTGCGGCTCGAGGAGCTTCGGCTCAGAGTTGATGAGCTGGAGGCCGAGCTGCGGACACTGTGATGCATCAGGGAGGGGCAAAGTTACCTGGACACTTTATTCCAGGAGGCAGTCACACCCCTTAGGATAGGGTCGTCTGATTTGGTCAGTGGTCAGGGACAGGAGGATGTGACTGCGAGTGAGGCAGGTATGTGGACCCAGGAGGTGGAGGAGCCTCAGCCTTTGCAATTGTCCAACAAGTTTGAGGTTCTTGCGGCCTGTATGGATGAAAGCGATGATTGCAGGGTGGATGAGCAAACTGACCATGGCACCGTGGTGCAAGAAGCCATTCAAGCGGGGGAGTTAATAGGAATGTAATAGTAATGGGGGACAGCATAGTCAGGGGGATAGGTACAGTTCTCTGCGGCCAAGAGCGAGAGTCCAGACGGCTGTGTTGCCTGCCCAGTGCCAGGGTTTGGGACATCTGCTCTGGCTTGGAGAGGAATTTGCAGTGGGAGGGGGAGGAGCCATTGGTCGTGGTCCACGTAAGTACCAACAACATAGGTAGAACTAGGAAAGTGGTTCTGCTGAGAGAGTATGAACAGCTCAAGGCTAAATTAAAAAGCAGAACCTCAAGGGTAATAATGTCTGCATTATTACCTGAGCCACGAGCAAATTGGCATATGGTAAATAAAATTAGAGATGAATGTGTGGCTCAAAGACTGGTGTGGGAGAAATGGGCTTTGAATCCTGGGGCACTGGCACCAGTACTGGGGAAAGTGGGATTTGTATCGCTGGGACGGTCTTCACCTGAACCATGCTGGGACCAGTGTTCTGGCGAGTCGTATAACTAGGGTGGTAGAGAGGGCTTTAAACTAAATAGTGGGGGCATGGGGTCAAATTTGGGAAGATGTGGTAAATCAAAGAATAGAGACAAGGCAAGAGAGAAAGGTATTAATATGGGAAATGATAAACAGACCGTGACAGGAAGGGATAGAGTACAAATCTAGGAGTAAAACAACAGAAGGCTAGAGGTTACAAAAATAATAAAAGGACAAAACTAAAGGCTCTGTATCTGAATGCATGTAGCAGTCGAAACAAAACAGATGAACAGATAGCGCAAATAGAAATAAATAAGTATGAACTGCTAGCCATTACAGAAACATGGCTGCAGGATGACATAGATTGGGACTTGAATATTGAAGGGTACGTGACATTTAGGAAGGACAGGAAGCTAGGAAAAGGTGGAGGGATGGCTCTGTTAATTAATGATGGTATGAGCACAATAGAGAGGGATGACCTAAGTTGAAGAAACCAGGATGTAGAAGTGCTTTGGGTAGAGATGAGAAATGATAAAGGCAAGAAGTCACTTGTGGGAGTGGTGTACAGGCCCCCTAACAGTAACCACACGATAGGATGGAGTATAAAGGAAGAAATAATGGGAGCTTGTCAGAACGGTATGGCAATAATCATGGGGGATTTTAATCTACATATAGACTGGAAGAATCAGATGGGCAAAGGTAGCCTAGATGAGGAGTTCATAGAATGTTTTCGGGATAGTTTCTTAGAACAGCTAGGGCACGATCTTGCCAGCCCTGGGGAGGCAGGTATGGAGGCTGGACAGCCAGGAAAATGGCAGAATTTGGGGGTGGGTGTCCAACCCGCCTCCATGCCATCTTTCCAGGAAGCGGGTAGCCATCCCGCGCCGGGCCCTGTCTCCTTGGAGGCGGGAAGGGATTAAAGCCTATTAACTGCCAGTTAACAGGCAGAAAATAGGATTATCCTTTTTTGCCCTCAAGTCCAGGCTTCCCAAAGGCTCCGAAACCCGCCAGGTCAGCGAGGCGAGCAGAGGGTCTGCGGGGGTTGGGGGGGGGTCAAAGTGTGCTGTGGAGGTGAGCGATGGGTGCAAGTGTGAGGTGAGTATCTGAGGCAAGTGCAAAGTGTTAGTAAAAGTGTACTTACCTTTGTTTCTTCCTGCAGGCTTCAGTTGGTGTGTATGCGGAGAGTCTCGCACCTCCACGGTAGAGATGACAGATGGCCGTTGCATTCTTCAATGCAACAACAATCTCATTTTTGCAATAGAAAGATGTTTGAGGTCTACCTCAAAGAAGTACAGAGAATGTCACTGTTTGACAGCTTCACAGAGCTGTCAAATGATGACACTTCATCTGTCAAAACTTTTTAACAGATGAAATGTCATATGTTGACGTTCTCTGCAACTGGCTTCCCCTTAATTGACCTGCTAGCGGGCTTAACAAGGTCAATCAAGGGAAAATAGCATGGGTTGGCCAGAAGTTGATGGAGGCGGGACTGAAACCCGACAAGTGGGAGTCCCGCCTCCAATAGCTCCCCATTGGCAAAATCACCTCCCATGTTCTGGAGCCAACCAGAGAGCAGGCTATATTAGACCTGGTATTGTGCAACGAGATAGGATTAATTAATGACCTCATAGTGAAGGTGTTCCTAGGTAGCAGTGATCATAATATGATTGAATTTTACATTCAGTTTGAGGGAGAGAAGAATGGGTCCAAGACTAGTCTTTTAAACTTAAATAAGGACAATTATGAGGGCATGAAAGCAGAGCTAGGCCAGCTAAAGTGAACTGGCAAATTAGGTTAAGGGATAGATCAATAGAGTTGCAGTGGCAGACATTTACGGGGATATTTCAAAATACACAGAATATATACATTCCAACGAGAAAGAGAAATTCCAAGGGGAGGACCCACCATCCGTGGTTAACTAAAAAAGTTAAAGATAGTATCAAACTTAAAGAAAAAGCATATAATTGCGTAAAGATGGGTAGCAGGTCAGAAGATTGGACAGAACATAAAAAACAGCAAAGAATGACTAAAAGATTAATAAGGAGAGAAATATTAGGGCACAAGAGAAAGCTAGCTAGAAATATAATACAGATAGTAAGAGTTTCTATAGATATTTAAAAAAGAAAAGAGTTAACAGTGAGCGTTGGTCCTATAGAAAGTGAGTCTGGGGATTAATAATGGAAAATAAGGAAATGGCAGTTGAATTGAACAGGTAGTTTGCATCGGTCATCACTATAGAGGATACAAGTAACATCCCAGAAATAGCTGTAAATCAGGAAATGGAAGGGAGGGAGGAATGCAAGAAAATTACAATCACCAGGGAAGTGGTACTGGGCAAATTGTTGGAGCTGCGGGCTGACAAATCCCCGGGTCCTGATGGACTTCATCCTAGGGTCTTAAAGAAGTGGCTAGTGAGACAGTTGATGCGTTGGTTTTAATTTTCCAAAATTCCCTAGATTTGGGGAAGGTTCCATTAGATTGGAAAATAGCGATTAACTCCTTTATTCAAAAAGGGAGGGAGACAGAAAGCAGGAAACTACAGGCTTAACATCTGTCATAGGGAAGATGTTAGAAGCTATTGGCCCAGAACTTGGTGTCGGGGGCTTGCCGCGCGTGCAAGCCCCCGATCTGCACTCACCCTGCGCGCTGACATCTGAAGCCCGGGCCTGCTTGCATTTCCTGTCACAGGCCCGGTTCAGATGTCAGCGCGCAGTGCTTACCTGATCCAGCGGCGTAGTTAGTGCGATGTGCCGGCTGGGATCAGGTGAGCACTGTCCAACCAATCAGGGGAGGGGAAGGTTCATTCATGAGTTTGAGAGTAAGAACTGTGTCACACATGAAAACTACAGGGGCCCAAAACACTATTTAAACTTTAAATAAAAATTTAAAAAACATCCCAATCATTAAATTAAGTATAAATAAGTTTAAAAAAATAATTTAAACAATTTTTTTTTTTTTTTGAAAAAAATAAATTTTTAATAAAAAGGGTCTAAAACGAAACTTACCTTATTGTAGATTCTTTAAAATAATAAACCTGTGGAAAAAATAATTCTAAACTGCAATAAAACACCACTTACCTGTAAAAATAAATACTTGCGTGTGCTTTTTACAAGCGTAAAGACCGGAGGCCTTTACACATGCGCAAATCCCCCAAAACAGAGGAAGTCCAAGACGCACGCGCTGCCCCCTGCAGCGCACGCGCTAGCCTCTTCACCTCTTGGGTTAGAGGAGAGGAAATGCCGGTTTTCAGCGCATGTGCTGTGCATGCTGAAAACCGGCATTTCCTCCGGCCAGACACGCGAGTACCCCTTCCGTACTCACGCGTTTGGGGAGGAATTACTGCCCCATTATTAAAGACATTATAGCAGGGCACTTAGAAAAGTTTAAGGTAATCAAGCAGAGTCAACATGGTTTTGTGAAAGGGAAATCATGTTTAACCAATTTATTGGAGTTCTTTGAGGAAGTAACATGTGCTGTGGATAAAGGAGAACCGGTGGATGTACTGTACTTATTCCAGAAGGCATTTGATAAGGTGCCACATCAATGGTTATTGTGGAAAATAAAAGCTCATGGTGTAGTGGGTAACATATTGGCATGGATAGAAGATTGGCTAGCTAACATGAAACAGTAGGCATAAATGGGTCACTTTTTGGTTGGCAAGATGTAACGAGTTGTGTGCCACAGGGATCAATGCTGGGGCCTCAGCTTTTTACAATTTTTATATGATTTGGATGAAGGGACCGAAGGTACGGTTGATAAATTTGCTGATGACACAAAGATAGGTAGGAAAGTAAATTGTGAAGAGGACATAAGGAGGCTACAAAGGGATATAGATAGGTTAAGTGAGTGGGCAAAATCTGGCAAATGGAGTATAATGTGGGAAAATGTGAAATTGTCCATTTTGGTAGGAAGAATAAAAACAAAGCATATTATCTAAATGGTGAGATTGCAGAGCTCTGAGATGCAGAGGGATCTGGGTGTCCTGGTGCATGAATCACAATAGGTTAGTATGCAGGTACAGCAAGTAATTAGGAAAGCTAATAGAATGTTATCATTTATTGCGAGGGGAATTGAATACAAAAGTAGGGAGGTTATGCTTCAGTTATACAGGGCATTGGTGAGACCACATCTGGAGTACTGTGTACAGTATTGGTCTCCTTATTTAAGGAAGGATGTAAATGTGTTGGAAGCAGTTCAGAGAAGGTTCACTAGACTAATACCTGGAATGGGCGGGTTGTCTTATGAGGAAAGGTTGGACAGGCTAGGCTTGTATCCGCTGGAGTTTAGAAGAGTAAGAGGTGACTTGATTGAAACATATAAGATCCTGAGGGGTCTTGACACGGTGGATGTGGAGAGGAAGTTTCCTCTTGTAGTAGAATCTAGAACTAGGGGTCACTGTTTAAAAATAAGGGGTTGCCCATTTAAGACAGATGAGGAGAATTTTTTTTCTCAGAGGGTCGTAAGTCTTTGGAACTCTCTTCCTCAGAGGGCGGTGGAAGCAGAGTCTTTGAATATTTTTAAGGCAGAGGTAGATAGATTCTTGGTAAGCAAGGGGGTGAAAGGTTATCAGGGGTAGGTGGGAATGTGGAGTAATCGGATCAGCCATGATCTTATTGAATGGCGGAGCAGGCTCAAGGGGCAGAGTGGCCTACTCCTGCTCCTAATTCATATGTATATTTGTATGACCCTTTGTCAGAACTGGAAAAAGTTAGAGATGTAACAGATTCTTAAGCAAGTGTGGGGAAGGGAAAGGGAGGAGGGAGGAAAGAACAAAAGGGAAGGTCTGTGATAGGATGGAAGGCAGGAGAGATTAAAAGACAAAAGGGATGATGGTGCAAGGCAAAAGGAGATGGTAATGGGACAAGTTAAGAAACAAAAGATGACTCTAGTGTTTCTTAACTTGAGTGAGAGTGAGCTACACCGAGAGTGACTTGATGAGAATAGTTTATTTTGCAGGGTGCGATTTCAGCTCTTTCCAAATCAAGAATGAAAAAGCACTTGAAGAGTAAGTGTGTACAGACTCCAGTCACCCAGAACATTCCTGTCTGCATTCCCTCACCTCCCCCTTCATAACACCATTCAACTGAATCTCTGATTCAACCGATGTGTCTCGGGCTGCTCGATTAGGATCTGAATTCCCCACTGCCCCAAACCCCCACTCCCCAGGGGTCTCGGGGTCGGAACGGATGCAAATAAAACTTGTGACGGGGCTCCTGCTGAGAATTTTACAAGAGCTGGAATCGAACAGGCTCTGACAGGGTCTTGTAAAAAGGCATAGAATGTCTGCCATCCGTCAGGGTGGCTGGGAGCAAATCTTCAGTCCATTTGATCCCTGCCACTCCACAGTCTCTTCCCCCATACCTCTTCCTCCTAAAGACACTCAATCTCACCAGGGTACAGTTCAGGAGCCAGGCTCCCTCTGATACCTCACCACTCTTTCTGGGAGAGTCTGGATGGTGATCAGCAGTGGAGATGCTGCCTGAATCATCAGCTCCCTTGCCCACCAATACTGGGCTGTTGCTGGCCCTTAGCCGAGATCAGACAACTCAGCAGAGAGTGGAGATCCGAGCTAGGGCCTACCCACCCACCCCCGCTGACCCCCTCCCCCAAACCTAGTCAGTGACTCAGTACCACTTACTCACTGACCCCCAGGATGAGGGTTAGACCCTGACCAACTGGGCGGGGCGGTTACCTGCTCTCAGGCTGAATCTGCGTCACGTGAGCCGGGGAGGGGGAAGAGTTGTGGAAAATCTTCAAGGGTGTTTCTGGAGCTGAGATTAGGGAGCAGGAATCTGCGTCCCATTATTCTAAATTTGCCTCACAAGGATTGCCTGATAACCAGGGCTGACAACTGTAGCTGGACGTAGAACGTCACAATCGATAAATTGAATTAATTCTTACTGCGAGTTCCCTGACCGCTATTCGAGTCGGTCTCTGACCTGCTATGAAGCGGCACAGCCACTAACTGCAAAGGTGAAGCACTTTTCTCCCAGGTAGTTGGGAGCAGTAACGAGGAGATCAATCCTGGCAATCTAACGTCAGGTGTGGTCAAGTTACTGGAATCTATCATCAGGGACAGAATCAATGAATACTTGGACAAGTACCAGCTGACCAAAGAGTCAGATGGATTTGTGAAGGGTAGGTCATGTCTGACTAATCTAGTGGAATTTTTTCAGGCGGTCATAACATGATGGATAGGGGAGTGTCGATGGATGTTGTCACTATGGACTTCCAGAAGGCATGCGACAAGGTACCACACGAGATCATTGGCAAAAATGAAAGTGCATGGAATTGGAGGTCACCTTGTGACACGGGTTGGGAGTTGGAGACAAAGAGTGGGGATAAAAGGAGTGTTCTCTGATTAGCGGGATGTGACAAGTGGTGTTCCCCAGGGATCTATTCTGGGGCCTCGACTCTTCACCATATTTATTAATGACTAGGATGAAGGAAGAGAGAATTGGATAGCCAAGTTCACAGATGGCACTTGAGTTAGGAGGTGCAGTAAGTTGTGTAGATGGGAGAAGGATGGTACTTGGCTTTGTCAAGTTGCTGATTGATCACATGATTCAGAACCCCACTGACTCACTCAGAAGACAAACAGTAGACAAGAGGGTCAGGAATCTCCCAGAGACACCAGTAACCCGAGTGCAACTCGACTACATGGCTGAACAGATTGTGGAATGTTGGGTGCGAGAGAGTTACGGGCGTGAGCACAACATGCCCGAATCTCCACCATCTTACACGCTAGGCCATCGACCCCTCCGCCCATAATACAGCCCCGCCCCAAGTTATGGAGCCTCCAATGCGAGTTTCCTGCATTTGCTCCAAGTCACTCACTCTCCAAATTACCACCAGATGTTCAGGTCCAGCAGGAAACAAAGTCTTTTCTGATGTTTTATTGCAGTTTTTGGCAAGTTTTTTAATTGAGCCTCACTGAAACCTGCTCTGTATCTTCAGCTATAAGTCACATTAAAAATGGAAATGCTTCCCCTATTGCAGGTTGTTAAACACGTCATGCCATTTGCACACGAATGATGGTTAAATTAGTGGAAACTTTAATTTTCATACTTAAGAGAATTATATAGTGCGAGTTTCCTTGGGCCCCAATTGTTTATGCTGATTTACGCCCATTTTATGTACGGGAATATTCTAATAAGATTGGCAGGAAATTTGAGTGTATCTTGACATAGGCAGAATTGGCACACTTTGATGTGGGTGGGTTGGTACCCTGTCCAGCTGTACCTAATTAGCATATATCTGAGGACCTGCACTCTGAGCAGATCAAAGGAAAGAGGGTGGGAAAATCTGGATCAGGGCCTTCAATGGGAATGGTCTGACTGGTTTGGTGTAATTTCCTCATCTTGTCAGTGACTGGTTCCTTACAGACAGGATCATGAAGGGAAGTGCACAGCGAGGTGTGACCTTATTTATAAATGGGAGGGTGGAATGAAGCACCTATAACCCCTTCACTCTGCTCCAGTCTCCAAAGAGAGGAGTTTAAGGCTCCAGCTTTCAAAGAGGTGACAAGACACTTTCAGGCAGGCTTCAGTTCCTAGAACAGGTTGCCTGTGAATGGGTGCCCTCCTGGGATCAGTGAGCTCCGCACAGGCCAGGGATAGAGCCTGGGCCCTTCCTGAGGGAAGGAGGGAAGAAAGAAAGGAGGGAAGAAAGAAAGAGAGAGAAATAGATAAGTAGATAGATAAGTAGGCTTGAGGCTGCTCAGGTTCGGTGTAAAATTCATGTTCAGTGTTTCTCTCCCGCTCATTACAAGCAGCTGTGCATCGCCTGGAGAACTGGCCGCTCTGCGGTTTTGAAAATTCCTGATCCAGACATGATTTTGATTGAGGCTGAACATTTCTTGGCAATGACTGTGAGTCTGGCCCTTCATTTCCTAACAGATACATTAGAAACTATTCAACACACAGAGAGTCAAGGACAGTTACTCGGAGTTGTAACAGCACCTACACGGGGCTCAACACCATCCCCCCTGGGCTGACTTGCCCCTCTTTATGCCACGGGCAGTGAGGTCAACGACAGCCTCGATTACTGCCCAGCTGAGATCAGCTAATTTAACACAGGCCAGGGATCAAACAGAGGCCTTGTTGTGTACTGGTCCAGTAACACAGCATTTAGTCCGCATTGTTAAGGCCTTTTAGGTTGCTATGGCCGCTGTATGTTGCTAAGCACAATGGGTAAAATGTGGTCATTCAGGGAGCACTGACAGTGCTAAACCTCACACTCGTTGTGTGTGGGTATTTGGATCTCTTTTGATTTTAAGTTGGATCGGGAGGGTATCACTTTTGTAATGTAGGGAATCGCATTGCAATTAGCCTCAGCATTCCCAGAACTAGTTTCCCCAACATTAATGCAGCGCCAACGCTTCAGAACCAACTCAAACCCAAAAGAGATCCCACAACATCAGTGTGTTTCATAGAATCATAGAAAGTTACAGCACGGAAGGAGACCATTTCAGCCCATCGTGTCCGCGCCGGCCAACAAAGCTATCCAGCCTAATCCCACTTCCCAGCTCTTGGTCTGTAGCCCTGCAGGTTAGAGCATCCCAACTGCACATCCAAGTACTTTTTAAATGTGGTTTGGGTTCCTGCCTCTGCCACCCTTTCAGGCAGTGAGTTCCAGACCCCCACAACCCTCTGGGTGAAGACATTTCCCCTCAAATCCCCTCTAAACCTTCCACCAATTACTTTAAATCTGTGCCCCCTGGTTTTTGACCCCTCTGCCAAGGGAAATAGGTCCTTTCTATCCACTTTATCTATGCCCCTCATAATTTTATACACCTCAATAAGGTCTCCCCTCAGCCTCCTCTGTTCCAAGGAAAACAGACCCAGCCTATCCAGTCTTTCCTCATAGCTAAGATTCTCTACTCCCGGCAACATCCTTGTAAATCTCCTCTGTACCCTCTCTAGTGCAATCACATCTTTCCTGTAATGTGGTGACCAGAACCGCACGCAGTACTCTAGCTGAGGCCTAACTAGTGTTTTATACAGTTGAAGCATAACCCCCCTGCTCTTGTATTCTATGCCACGGCTAATAAAGGCAAGCATTCCGTATGCCTTCTTAACCACCTTATCTACTTGGCCTGCTACCTTCAGGGATCTGTGGACATGCACTCCAAGGTCCATTTGTTCCTCTACACTACTCAGTGTCCTAACATTTAATGTGTATTCCCATTCCTTGTTAGCCCTCCCCAAATGCAATACCTCACACTGCTCCGGATTGAATTCCATTTGCCACTGTTCTGCCCACCTGACCAATTTATTGATATCTTCCTGCAGTCTACAGCTTCCTTCTTCAGTATCAACCACACAGCCGATTTTAGTATCATCTGTAAACTTCTTAATCATACCCCCTATATTCAAGTCAAGATCGTTGATATATACCACAAAAAGCAAGGGGCCTAGTACTGAGCCCTGCGGAATCCCACTGGAAACAGCCTCCCAGTCACAAAAACACCCATCAACCATTACCCTCTGCTTCCTGTCTCCGAGCCAGTTTTGAATCCAACTTGACACTTTGCCCTGGATCCCATGGGCTTTTAACTTCGTGACCAGTCTGCCATGTGGAACCTTGTCAAGAGCCTTGCTAAAGTCCAGATACACTACATCAAATGCACTACCCTCATCTACCCTCCTTATTACCTCCTCAAAATATTCAATCAAGTTTGTCAGACACGACTTCCCTTAACAAATCCATGCTGACTATCCTTGATTAATCGGTGTCTTTCTAAATGAAGATTTATCCTGTTTGATGGGACAGTGTAGAGGGAGCTTTACTCTCCATCTAGTCTGTGCTGTACCTGTCCTGGGAGTGTTTGGTGGGACAGTGTATCATAGAATCATAGAATGATACAGCACAGAAAGAGGCCATTCGGCCCATCTTTGCTAGAGCTATCCATTAATTCCACTCCCCTGCTCTTTTCCCATAGCCCTCTAAATCTTTTCCCTTCAAGTATTTGTCCAATACTCTATTGAATATTACTATTGAATTGATTTCCACTGCCCTTTCAGGTGCATTCCAGATCACAACAACTTGCTGTGCAAAAAAATGTTTCCTCATATTGTTTCTGGTTCTTTTGCCAATCACCTTAAATCTGTGTCTTCTGGTTACCAACCCTTCTGCCAGTGGAAACCGTTTCTCTTTATTTACTTTACCAAAACCCTTCATGATTTTGAACACCTCTATCAAATCTCCCCTTAACCTTCTCTGCTCCAAGGACAACAATCCCAACTTTTCCAGTCTCTCCACATAACTGAAGTCCCTCATCCCTGGTACCATTCTAGTAAATCTTTTCTGCACCCTCTCCAAAGCCTTGACATCCTTCCTAACGTTTGGTGCCCAGAATGGAACACAATACTCCAGCTGAGGCCTAACCAGTGTTTTATAAAGGTTTAGCATAACTTCCTTGCTTTTGTACTCTATGGGCTCAATTTTGCCAGGCCTGAGGAGGCGGGATTGGAGGCGTGTGAGGTGTTAAAAATCGCAAAAGCTGGCGGGCGGGCCCGATCCCGTCTCCATCCCGCCTCCGAGCAATTTTCCCACATACGAGTTTTCTGACCCCGTCTCCATCCCGGGATAGGCCCTTAAGTTGTTGTTAAGGGTCTTAATTGCCTCTATAATCCCATTTTGAGAGGGCTTTCTGATTTTGACAGTTTTCCCACGTGCTGCATGCCTCCTCTGAAACACGCCAGTGAAACCTGGTGGCAGCACAAGTGGATTGCTTACTAACAGCTGCAGCTCCACCATTAAAAGGGAGTTTTCACCAATCATCATTTGCAGGTGGCAGAACTTTGTTGTCTCAAGTCTGGGGGAACTTTTAACAGGCCTACTCATTGCTGTGGAAGTTTGGAACCTGACTCTCATCTCCAGTGTGACCTCCTGGGAAACCCCTCTCCCCACCTTGAATAAGCGCTTCCTCAACTGAGGTATATGCCAGAAGAATGGGAACCATTTATTTCCTTTCCTCCTGGACATCAGATTCGGACGAAGACCAGCCGCGGCAGCAGCAGAACCCTGAACAACAGCAGCACCAACTGCAGGAGCAACAGCAGGAGCTCCAAGCTGCTGCTCACCCACCTGAAGCTGCACAGGTCAGAAGGCGTCAGCGCATGGAAGCCCGTCGGCGCTGGAGATACCCCCCAAACAGGGTCTACAGACAGAGGATCAGCTACCTCAACATGACTGAGCAGCAGTGCCAAAGGAGGCTCAGACTTTCGCGAGAGGTAGTGGGTGACATCTGCGCAATGCTGCAGCAAGACCTGGAGCCCAGAGCAGCAGGTGGACACCCCTTATCAGTGGCTGTCAAAGTCACCACCGCACTCAACTTTTTTGCTTCAGGCTCAATCCAGGGATCAGCAGCAGACATCAGCGGTGTCTCCCAGGCAGCCGCACACACTTGCATCACACAGGTAACCGATGCCCTCTTTGCCATCGCGCACAATCACATCCATTTCTCCAAGGATCAAGCTAGCGTAACTGCGCATTCAGTTGGATTTGACAATCTGGCAGGCTTTCATTCACTGCACACATTTGGCCTTTAAGGCACCCCATCACAATCCAGGTATTTTTGTCAACCGCAAGGGCTTCCACTCCCTCAACGTACAGCTGGTGTGTGACCACAAGAAGGATATTTTGCATGTTTGCGCCAAGTACCCTGGCAGTTGCCATGACTCCTTCATCCTGTGCCAGTCTAGTGTGCCTCCGCTCTTCAGTCCGCCAGACCAACTTAACGGATGGCTACTTGGAGACAAGGGCTATCCCCTGAAGACGTGGCTAATGACGCCGTTGAGGAGCCCATCCAACGACGCTGAGGAGCACTACAACTCCAGCCACATTTCCACCAGATCCATAATCGAGCAAACCATCGGCTTGCTGAAGATGCGCTTCAGATGCCTTGATAGATCAGGTGGAGCCCTGCAGTACTCAGCAGCCAGGGTCTCCAGAATCGTCAAGGTCTGCTGTGCACTTCACAACATGGCACAGCGTCGTGGCTTGCAGATGCCTGAGGAACAAGTGGCTCATCACATAGCCTCCTCAGATGAGGAGGAGGAGAGCGACAACGGCCAGCTTGCAGAGGCGCATCAAGCAGCATGCGAGCACATTGCTGGCTGGGATGTAAGGCACGTACTCATCTTGGCCAGATTTGCTTAGCCTAGCCAATCAAGCACTTTTGCCTCGCAGCTTCTTACCAGAGCATCGACAATGGCCAAGAACCTGCAGTTCCTGCCACCCTGACCACGATACTGACAACTAAGTCATCCAAAGCCCTCAATGTGGAAGCCCCATTAGTGATATGATGCACGCCACAACTGCAACAGTTGACATCAGAATTTTTAATGACAATAACCAACTGATGGCTTTTCAAAATTAATCATAACATTTCACCCTTGTGACTACTTTTGTGCATTATCTTCCTCTTACGCGTGCTCCTACATGGTGCTTCCCCTGTGGCTTCAGCAGATGTGGAGGCCCCTTGCTCATTTTCTTGCTGCTCCTGTCTCAACATCTTTGGCGGGCGTCCTCTGGGGTTGCGAACCTGTGAGGGCTCGGCAACAGTTTGCTGCTCTTGCGACTGTGCAGGGGTTGAGACGCCGATCTCAGTTGGGTGGGGACTCTGGTGGGGCTCTGGCCGAGGGCTCTGCAGCAGCATGGTCATGTGAGCGCTTGGAGAGAAGCCCCCACTTCCTTGTTGTATGCCACCAACATCCCTCATGGGTCAGCCCCACTTCAGGGCTAGCAAGTGGCTTGACAGCACTTTGCTGCAATTCAGGGGGGCCATGAGGACCCGTTTCTGTACTGGAAGTCCTGCTCCCAAGGACTTGCCTGAAGGTCTGGTTTGTTTGCTCAAGAGCTGACCATCGCTCCTCAAGAGATGTCAGTCTATTCTGAACAAATACCATGTTTTCCCTACCCTGGCGACTAAGCTCCTCCATAGACGTAGCCATCCTCTCCTCTACCGTAGCCATCCTCTCCCCTACGGTAGCCAGCCTTACCATGGAGGTAGCTATCCTTTCCATGGAGGTTGCCATCCTTTCCGTGGTGATGTGTTCATGTGCCAACGCCTCCACAAAGGCTCTGCTCATTTAGCGATGGACTCCTCCATTCGCTCCACACTCGCAGCGACCCTGGAGACAAAACCTGCCAGAGACTCCTGCACCTCTTCCTGGAGTTCCAGCACCGCTCTTCTGGATGGACCCGGAGGCAGAGGGTCGACATGCAGCTGAGCCGTGCTGGCAGAGTCCTGCACCCTCCGATGAGGACTCTCCACTGCTGTCCCTGTCTCCACCATCTGCTGATGCTCACTTGTGAGCTGTGATACACCAGGTGACAACACTGCACTATCTCGCGAAGGTACCACCGAGGTGAGTGTCGGTGCTGGGTGCGCTGAATTCTGCTGACGCTGCGCACTCAGAGGTTGCAGCTTCATCTGAGGAGTCTGGACTCAGGCTGTTCCTCCTGGATAGTGGGGACGGGGGCTGTCGATGGTCCTGTGGTGGAGTAAAGGAAAGAGTCAGAGATGGGAGGCCAAGGTTACATGCACATTGAATATTGCAGATGATCAAAAGTCAATCTGTTAGAGCATCAGAGTCATTATCAGTGACTCATGCAATGTCAATGAGAGAGATGATAAACTATTCTGTCACCAGCTTGCTCTGATGCACCTGTTTCTCTGTCCCCCACTTGCACATCCTCCTCCACTCCCACGATCTCCAGGGCCGCCTCCTCCCAGGGGGTGAGCTGGGCTACTGAGGGTGGCCCTCCTCCTGTCCTGGCTCTTTCCCTCTTATTGTGAGCTCTCTTTTCCTGCAATGAGTGGCACAAGTGAAGTTTGAGTGAGAATGAAGGAGTGAGTGCAGAGAATCTGTATCATTGATAGTTAGAAGGTGACAAAGATGGAGTGAGGTGGCAAGACCAAGGGCCCTCCCTGTGTGTTGTAAGTTGTTTTCATAGCATCACAGTGATAGGGCGTGTGAGGGCTGCATAGTCGAATAGTTAGGTGAATGTGACCATAGAGAGAGAGGGAATGGGTAAGGGTACATGGATGTCAGTGTCAAGTGGGATGTGGAGGAAGAGGTTGTCAAAGCTGAGTGCTGGTGAGGAGAGGCAATGGGGATCAGATTGAGGGTGATGGGAAAGTCATACTCACTTTTCCAGTGCGCAGAAGGTCATGAAACCTCTTCCTGCACTGCAGCCAGGTTCTGCGGCACATAGACAAAGAGTTGACCTCCTGGGCCACTTGCATCCACACAGCTTTCGTCTGCTGGGGAGGCTTCTTCCTCCCTGAGGAAGGGAAGAGCACCTCCTTATTTCCTCTTGCTCCCTTCACCAGAGCTTGCAGGGCGGCGTCATCGAACCTTGGTGCAGACTTCGGCCTACTGCTGGACATATTGGCTGGAGGAATCTATCACCGTAAAGGGCATAAGGTTTGCAGTTTGCAGAAGAAGCAAGGTTGCTTGCAGTCCTTAAATCCAACAGCACTGCTGACGTCATCGGAGACAACTTTCAGGATGGACAGACTAAGTGGGCCAGGGGTTCCCACATGCTGGAAATCAATTGCCCAATTAGGGGAAAATCGCATATTTTGTCACTACGTTAGGCTGACTGGCCTGTAGTTGCTGGGTTCATCCCTGTGATATCCGAGTGGTAAGGTCAGAAACTGCGATAAGCCAGACTTCAGGAACCAAAACTTTAACTGTTTAATTATACATATGTAGCAGAGAACATAGCTTTACAGGCTGCCAGCAAGATACTCCATATCTTACTGCACAAGCAAAGATGGAGGATCCACCTCTGAGTCATACCCAGAATGCGATGCCACTACCTTAAGTGGTGTGCCAGGACATTACCTGAAAACACTGGTAATTGTGATCCCTTTACTATTTGTCTCCATCTGGTGGATAACTTAAGCATTACATCCCAGATTACTATAATCCCTCTTCCCCTTTTTTAAACAGGGGTGTAACATTTGCAATCCTCCAGTCCTCTGGCACCACTCCCATATCCAAGGAGGATTGGAAGATTGTGGCCAGAGCCTCCGCAATTTCCACCCTTACTTCCCTCAGTAACCTAGGATGCATTCCATTCAGACTGGGTGACTTTTCTACTTTGAGGATCGCCAACCTTTTAAGTATCTCCTCTTTATCCATTTGTATCTTATCCAATATCGCTACTGCCACTTCCTTTACTTTCCTTTACTGCGACATTGACAGCATCCTCTTCTCTAGTGAAGACAGATGCAAAATACTCAATTAATACCTCCACCACGCTCTCTGCCTCTACAAGATGATCTTTTTGGTCCCTAATCGGCCCCAACCTTCCTTTGACCACCCTTTTACTATTTGTGTTTATAAAAGACTTTTGGGTTCCCTTTTACGTTAGCTGCTAATCTATTCTCACACTCTCTCTCCTCTTATTCCCTTTTCCAGATCTCCTCTGTCCTTCTATATTGGTTCTCCATTGTATTATAAACCTTACAAGAGGGAGCATAGAGAGAGCTTTATTCTGTATCTAACTCGTCCTGTACCTGCCTTGGGAGTGTTTGATGGGACAGTGTATGCTGTATCTGACCCGTGCTGTACCTGCCCTGGGAGTGTTTGATGGGGCAGTGTAGAGGGAACTTTACTCTGTATCTGACCCGTGCTGTAACTGCCCTGGGAGTGTTTGATGGGGCAGTGTAGAGGGAGCTTTACTCTGTATCTAACCCATGCTGTACCTGCCCTGGGAGTGTTTGATGGGGCAGTGTAGAGGGAGCTTTAGTCTGTTTCTAACCTGTGCTGTACCTGCCTTAGGAGTGTTTGATGAAACAGTGTACAGGGAACTTTACTCTGTATCTGACCCGTGCTGTACCTGCTCTGGGAGTGATTGATGGGGCAGTGTAGAAAGTGTTGCATTCCTCAGCGCTGATATGTTTTTATTGGATTGTTCAATACACTGGGGATGTTGAACATACTCAATATATTTTTTAAGTAGTTCTCACTGCGAGTATTTGAACAGTTGATGTGGGCACCTGACCAGGACCCAGGCAGAGTGACAGAGTGAGGCCGAGAGCCACTCGTTACAGCAGAGAGACAAGCTATACATAAGAACATAAGAAATAGGAGCAGGAATAGGCCATTCGGCCCCTCGAGCCTGCTCCGCCATTCAATGAGATCAGGGTTGATCCTCTGCCTCAACTCCATTCACCGGCCCCATCGCCATATCCCTTGATGCCCTTACTAGTCAGAAATCTATCGAATTCTGTTTTGAATATACCCAATGACTGAGCCTCCACATCCCTCTGGCGTAGAGAATTCCAAAGATTCACCACCCTCTGAAGAAATTTCTTCTCATCTCAGTCCTGAATGGCCTACCCTTTATCTTGAGGCTGTGGCCCCTGGTTCTAGACTCCCCAGCCAAGGGAAACATTCTCCCAGCATCCACCCTATCAAGCCCTGTAATAATTTTGTATGCTTCAATGAGATCCCCTCATTCTTCTGAATTCAAGAGAATACAGGCCCAGTTTACTCAATCTCTTCTCATATGACAGTCCCGCCATCCCAGGAATCAATCTCGTGAACCTTCGTTGCACTCCCTCTATGGTAAGGAGACCAAAATTGTACACAGTACTCCAGATGTGGTCTCACCAAGGCCCTATGTAATTGGAGTAAGACTTCTTTACTCCTGTACTCAAATCCTCTTGTAATGAAGGCCAGCATACCATTTGCCTTCCTAATGGCTTGCTGCACATTCACTTGCTGCACCTGCACATTCACTTTCAGTGACTCATGTACAAGGACACCCAGGTCCCTTTGAACATCTGCATTCCCCAATCTTTCATCATTTAGGAAATACTCTGCCTTTCTGTTTTTTCTACCAAAGTGGATAACTTCACATTTATCCACATTATATTCCATCTGCCATGTTCTCACCCACTCACTGAGCCTGTCGAGATCCCCTTGAAGCCTCTTCACATCCTCTTCACAACTGACACTGCCACCTAGCTTTGTATCATCAGCAAATTTGGAAATGTTACATTTAGTCCCCTCATCCAAATCATTTGTAAGATTCGAAATTTTCAGCAATAATCACGCAAGAAAACAGGATAAAATAAGACAGTTTATTGACCAAAGTAAGCTTGCACAGAAAAACCAAAGGGCATACAAAATGGCCGCCGGGCCTCGTGATCAGTTTCTGGACCATTTGATTTCTGTTACTGCAAGCCAGACAGGCTTGTGGATTGAAAACAGTAAGCCCCCAAAAGCCAGTATCGGGAAACCGAAACTCAGGGAAACAGCATACATATTCAATGGATTCTAAGTACAGGACGGTTTCAGGCAAACAGGATGGGGCCCATCAAGATATGGGCGGACAATGCATGAACACTTATACCCATTTAATGTACAAAGGAGAAACCGTTTAACAGCCATCAAGGGAAATCTCCAGACCGATCAATATGCGAACCGAGTCACGGTGACAATGTAAAAGACATTAAAAGACATTATCGGCCAGGAAGGCCAGTTAAGTTATCACCGGCTCCTGTTACAAGACAAAGCGCCCCTGCAGAGATTTCTGCCCGCCAAAATTAATACAAAGACAGGACTATGATTTGGCAGGAGATAAGACTGTCCCAAAAGGGTATAACTATGGATTGAAAGTCCATCAAAGTGGCGGTTACGGTTACACAGATCCAGGATCAAGTTCACGTTTCACTTCTTCGGAATTCGACCAAGACGTTTCTTCTTTTCGAGGACGCTTCGGACGGACTTTTCAGTGCAAGGCAGCACTTCGATTTCGGGACACGATCGGTGTTCAGCCAGACAAGGCTCGGCCGCGACAAGAAGACGACGAGGGTGGCCCGGGTACCGTTGTCGGGAGATCATCGACGACCCAGGCCGAAGAAGAAGACACCCTCAGGAAAACCGACGATCCAGGCCGGAGAGAAAGGACATTCCGGGCCTGACACTTCCGTGCCTCAACATCCCATCGAGGTGTTGTTCTGTTCCATGAACCCAAATCCACAACAGACCTAGTGGATCTCAACCTTGACGAGCGCTCATCGAGGCTGTGTCTACCCCGCCGCCTCGAGAGAGAGAGAGAGAGAGAGAAAAACAAGCTGCGCCAGAAGTTTCCAAATCCACGTGACGACGGAAAGCTGTGCTAAAAGATTGCGAACCCCTTTTTGCGATTCTGACAGTGGTGAGCATGATCCCGAGTTCCTCAAATCGAAACTTAGTTTAGGTATTTAGGGGAGGGAGTAAGGTTAAATCGTAATGTGTTTCCCCTTTTACGACGTGCCGTGTGTTCCCCATTTCCATAGAGTCAAGTTCATAAATTTGTGCATGATTGTAGTTACTTTAATCTGTGCCTATGACATGTATTTTGTAATGCTTCAAACTGTTTAAAAATAAAAGCATCCATTTCGTGCTATTCAACCTGGTCTATTGAGTCCTTTCTCTGCACTACAGTTCTCTGCATCTAAGTCCAAGGTCTAGAACCGTAGGGGAGAGTGGGTCGAACCACTCAAGGGTAATTATTGCACAAAGCCTGGCAGGAGACCAGAACGAGCAAGAGAAACCCCCTACACATTGATATAGATTGTGAATAGCTGGGGCCCAAGCACCGATCCTTGCGGAACCCCACTAGTCACAGCCTGCCATCCTGAAAAAGACCCGTTTATCCCTACTCTTTGTTTTCTGTCTGTTAACCAATTCTCAATCCATGCTAGTATATTACCCTAATTTTGTTCACCAACCTCTTGTGTGGGACCTTATCGAAGGCCTTCTGAAAATCCAGATACACCACATCTACCGGTTCCCCTTTGTCTACTCCACTAGTTACATCCTCAAAGAGCTCCAATAGGTTTGTCAAACAGGATTTCCCTTTCATAAATCCATGTTGACGCTGCCTAATCTTACTATTAGTTTCTAAGTGCCCAGTTATTGTATCCTTTATAACAGATTCCAGCATTTTCCCAACTACTGATGTGAGGCTAACAGGTCTGTAAGTTCCTCGTTTTCTCTCTCCGTCCTTTCTTAAATACCGAGCGACTGAGAGAATAGGATGGAGACTTGCAGAGCGCTGACAGTCATTTCAAAACAACGAACACCTACTGTACCCCAGTGTTATACAGCGACAGACCTGTACCACCAGCACTGTACCCCAGTGTTATACAGCGACAGACCTGTACCACCAGTATTGTTCCCTAGTGTTATACAGTGACAGACCTGAACCCACCAGTACTGTACCCCAGTGTTATACAGCGACAGACCTGTACCCACCAGCACTGTACCCCAGTGTTATACAGCGACAGACCTGTACCACCAGTATTGTTCCCTAGTGTTATACAGTGACAGACCTGTACCCACCAGTACTGTACCCCAGTGTTATACAGCAACAAACCTGTACCCACCAGTACTGTACCCCAATGGCAGTGACAGACCTGTACCACCAGTACTATAGCCTAGTGTTTTCCAGTGACAGACCTGCACCCACTTGTACTGTACCCAGTGTTATACAGCGACAGACCTGTATCCACCAGTATTGTACCCTAGTGTTATACAGCGACAGACCTGTACCCACCAGTACTGTACCCCAGTGGTACTGACAGACCTGTACTCACCAGTACTGTACCCCAGTGTTATACAGTGACAGACCTGAACCCACCAGTACTGTACCCCAGTGTTATACAGCGACAGACCTGTATCCACCAGTACTGTACCCCAGTGTTATACAGTGACAGACCTGAACCCACCAGTACTCTACCCCAGTGGTACTGACAGACCTGTACCCACCAGTACTGTACCCCAGTGGTACTGACAGACCTGTACCCACCAGTACTGTACCCCAGTGGTACTGACAGACCTGTACCCACCAGTACTGTACCCCAGTGTTATACAGTGACAGACCTGAACCCACCAGTACTGTACCCCAGTGGTACTGACAGACCTGTACACACCAGTACTGTCTTCTTCTTCTTAGGCAGTCCCTCGGAACTGAGGATGACTTGCTTCCACATTAAAAATGAGCTCGCAGGTGGCTGATTAGTCCAATGCGGGACCTACAGTCTCTTGTCATAGGTGGGGCAGACGGTGGTTGTAGGGGCGGGTGGGTGGGGTGCCTGGGTTGACGTATGCTCCTTGCGCTTCTTGCGCTTGGCTTCCGCTTGCTCCCGGCGAAGAGACTCGAGGTGTTCGGCGCCTTCCCGGATGCTTCTCCTCCACTTTGTGCGGTCTTGGGCCAGGGATTCCCAGGGGTCGGTGGGGATGTTGCACTTTTTCAAGGAGGCTTTGAGGGTGTCCTTGAAGCGTTTCCTCTGCCCACCTGGGGCTCTCTTGCCGTGCCGGAGCTCCGAGTGGAGCGCTTGTTTTGGGTGTCTCTTATCGGGCATGTGGACAATGTGACCCGTCCATTGGAGCTGATTGAGCATGGTCAGAGCTTCGATGCTGGGGATGTTGGCCTGAGCAAGACCACCAGTACTGTACCCCAGTGTTATACAGCAACAGACCTGAACCCACCAGTACTGTACCCCAGTGTTATACAGCAACAGACCTGAACCCACCAGTACTGTACCCCAATGGCAGTGACAGACCTGTACAACTAGTACTATAGCCTAGTGTTTTCCAGTGACAGACCTGCACCCACCAGTACTGTACCCCTGTGTTATACAGCAACAGACCTGAACCCACCAGTACTGTACCCCAGTGGTAGTGACAGATCTGTGCCCACCGGTACTGTACCCCAGTGTTATACAGCAACAGACCTGAACCCACCAGTACTGTACCCCAGTGGTAGTGACAGATCTGTGCCCACCGGTACTGTACCCCAGTGTTATACAGCAACAGACCTGTACCCACCAGTACTGTACCCCAATGGCAGTGACAGACCTGTACAACTAGTACTATAGCCTAGTGTTTTCCAGTGACAGACCTGCACCCACCAGTACTGTACCCCTGTGTTATTCAGCGACAGACCTGTATCCGCCAGTATTGTACCCTAGTGATATACAGCGACAGACCTGTACCCACCAGTACTGTACCCCAGTGGTACTGACAGACCTGTACCCACCAGTACTGTACCCCAGTGGTACTGACAGACCTGTACCCACCAGTACTGTACCCCAGTGTTTTCCAGTGACAGACCTGCACCCACCAGTACTGTACCCCAATGGTAGTGACAGACATGTATCACCAGTACTATAGCCTAGTGTTTTCCAGTGACAGACCTGCACCCAGCAGTACTGTACCCTAGTGTTCTACAGCGACAGACCTGAATCCACCAGTATCGTACGCTAGTTTTATACAGCGACAGACCTGTTCCCACCAGTACTGTACCCCAGTGTTATACAGCGACAGACCTGTACCCAACAGTACTGTACCCCAGTGTTATAGAGCGACAGACCTGTACCCAACAGTACTGTACCCAATTGTTATACAGCAACAGACCTGTACCCACCAGTACTGTACCCCAGTGTTATAGAGCGACAAACCATTACCCACCAGTACTGTATCCCAGTGGTACTGACAGACCTGTACACACCAGTACTGTCTTCTTCTTCTTAGGCAGTCCCTCGGAACTGAGGATGACTTGCTTCCACATTAAAAATGAGCTCGCAGGTGGCTGATTAGTCCAATGCGGGACCTACAGTCTCTTGTCATAGGTGGGGCAGACGGTGGTTGTAGGGGCGGGTGGGTGGGGTGCCTGGGTTGACGTATGCTCCTTGCGCTTCTTGCGCTTGGCTTCCGCTTGCTCCCGGCGAAGAGACTCGAGGTGTTCGGCGCCTTCCCGGATGCTTCTCCTCCACTTTGTGCGGTCTTGGGCCAGGGATTCCCAGGGGTCGGTGGGGATGTTGCACTTTTTCAAGGAGGCTTTGAGGGTGTCCTTGAAGCGTTTCCTCTGCCCACCTGGGGCTCTCTTGCCGTGCCGGAGCTCCGAGTGGAGCGCTTGTTTTGGGTGTCTCTTATCGGGCATGTGGACAATGTGACCCGTCCATTGGAGCTGATTGAGCATGGTCAGAGCTTCGATGCTGGGGATGTTGGCCTGAGCAAGACCACCAGTACTGTACCCCAGTGTTATACAGCAACAGACCTGAACCCACCAGTACTGTACCCCAGTGTTATACAGCAACAGACCTGAACCCACCAGTACTGTACCCCAATGGCAGTGACAGACCTGTACAACTAGTACTATAGCCTAGTGTTTTCCAGTGACAGACCTGCACCCACCAGTACTGTACCCCTGTGTTATACAGCAACAGACCTGAACCCACCAGTACTGTACCCCAGTGGTAGTGACAGATCTGTGCCCACCGGTACTGTACCCCAGTGTTATACAGCAACAGACCTGAACCCACCAGTACTGTACCCCAGTGGTACTGACAGACCTGTACCCACCAGTACTGTACCCCAGTGTTTTCCAGTGACAGACCTGCACCCACCAGTACTGTACCCCAATGGTAGTGACAGACATGTATCACCAGTACTATAGCCTAGTGTTTTCCAGTGACAGACCTGCACCCAGCAGTACTGTACCCTAGTGTTCTACAGCGACAGACCTGAATCCACCAGTATCGTACGCTAGTTTTATACAGCGACAGACCTGTTCCCACCAGTACTGTACCCCAGTGTTATACAGCGACAGACCTGTACCCAACAGTACTGTACCCCAGTGTTATAGAGCGACAGACCTGTACCCAACAGTACTGTACCCAATTGTTATACAGCAACAGACCTGTACCCACCAGTACTGTACCCCAGTGTTATAGAGCGACAAACCATTACCCACCAGTACTGTATCCCAGTGGTACTGACAGACCTGTACTCACCAGTACTGTACCCCAGTGTTTTCCAGTGACAGACCTGCACCCACCAGTACTGTACCCCAGTGGTAGTGACAGACCTGTACCACCAGTACTGTAGCCTAGTGTTTTCCAGTGACAGACCTGCACCCATCAGTATTGTACCCCAGTGTTATACAGCGACGGACCTGTACCCACCAGTATTGTACCCTAGTGTTATACAGCAACAGACCTGTACCCACCAGTACTGTATCCCAGTGGTACTGACAGACCTGTACTCACCAGTACTGTACCCCAGTGTTTTCCAGTGACAGACCTGTACCCACCAGTACTGTACCCCAGTGTTATACAGCGACAAACCTGTACCCACCAGTACGGTACCCCAGTGTTATACAGCAACAGATCTGTACCCACCAGTACTGTACCCCAGTGTTATACAGCGACGAACCTATATCCACCAGTATTGTACGCTAATGTTTTACAGCGACAGACCTGTACCCACCAGCACTATACCCCGGTGTTATACAGCGACAGACCTGTATCCACCAGTACTGTACCCCAGTGTTATACAGCGATAGACCTGTACCCACCAGTACTGTACCCCAGTGTTACACAATGATAGGCATGTACCCACCAGTACTGTACCCCAGTGTTATACAGTGACAGACCTGTACCCACCAGTACTGCACCCCAGTGTTATACAGCGACAGACCTGTACCCACCAGTACTGTACCCTAGTGTTATACAGCGACAGACCTGTACCCACCAGTATTGTACCCTAGTGTTATACAGCGACAGACCTGTACCCACCAGTACTGTACCCCAGTGTTACACAATGATAGACATGTACCCACCAGTACTGTACCCCAGTGTTATACAGCGACAGACCTGTATCCACCAGTATTGTACACTAGTGTTATACAGCGACAGACCTGTACCCACCAGTACTGTACCCCAGTGGTAGTGACAGACCTGTACTCCAGTGGTAGTGACAGACCTGTACCCACTAGTACTGTACCCCAGTGTTATACAGTGACAGACCTGTATCCACCAGTATTGTACCCAGTGTTATACAGCGACAGACCTGTACCCACCAGTACTGTACCCCAGTGGTAGTGACAGACCTGTACTCCAGTGGTAGTGACAGACCTGTACTCCAGTGGTAGTGTACCCCAGTGTTTTCCAGTGACAGTCCTGTACCCACCAGTACTGTACCCCAGTGTTATACAGTGACAGTACTGTACCCCAGTGTTATACAGCAACAGACCAATACCCACCAGTACTGTACCCGTGTTATACAGTGACAGACCTGTGCCCTAGTGTTATACAGTGACAGACCCATACCCACCAGTACTGTACCCCAGTGTTATACAGTGACAGACCCATACCCACTAGTACTGTACCCCAGTGTTATACAGTGACAGACCTGTGCCCACCAGTACTGTACCCCAGTGTTATAGTGACAGACCTGTACCCACCAGTGCTGTACCCCAGTGTTATACAGTGACAGACCCATACCCACTAGTACTGTACCCCAGTGTTATACAGCGACGGACCTGTGCCCACCAGTACTGTACCCCACTGTTATACAGTGACAGACTTGTGCCCTAGTGTTATACAGTGAGAGACCCGTACCCACCAGTACTGTACCCACCAGTACTGTACCCCAGTGTTATGCAGTGACAGACCCATACCCACCAGTGCTGTACCCCACTGTTATGCAGTGACAGACCCATACCCACCTGTACTGTACCCCACTGTTATACAGTGACAGACGTGTACCCACCAGTACTGTATCCCAGTTATAGTGACAGACCTGTGCCCACCAGTACTGTACCCCAGTGTTATATAGTGACAGACCTGTGGCCACCTGTACTGTACCCCACTGTTATACAGTGACAGACGTGTACCCACCAGTACTGTACCCCACTGTTATAGTGACAGACCTGTACCCACCAGTACTGTACCCGTGTTATACAGTGACAGACCTGTGCCCACCAGTACTGTACCCCAGTGTTATACAGTGACAGACCTGTGCCCACCAGTACTGTACCCCAGTGTTATAGTGACAGACCTGTACCCACCAGTGCTGTACCCCAGTGTTATACAGTGACAGACCCACACCCACTAGTACTGTACCCCAGTGTTATACAGCGACGGACTTGTGCCCACCAGTACTGTACCCCAGTGTTATACAGTGAGAGACCCGTACCCACCAGTACTGTACCCACCAGTACTGTACCCGTGTTATACAGTGACAGACCCATACCCACCAGTACTGTACCCCAGTGTTATGCAGTGACAGACCCATACCCACCTGTACTGTACCCCAGTTATAGTGACAGACCTGTACCCACCAGTACTGTACCCCAGTGTTATACAGTGACAGACCTGTGCCCACCAGTACTGTACCCCAGTGTTATACAGTGACAGACCTGTGCCCACCTGTACTGTGCCCCACTGTTATACAGTGACAGACCTGTACCCACCAGTACTGTACCCCACTGTTATACAGTGACAGACTTGTGCCCTAGTGTTATACAGTGAGAGACCCGTACCCACCAGTACTGTACCCACCAGTACTGTACCCCAGTGTTATGCAGTGACAGACCCATACCCACCTGTACTGTACCCCACTGTTATACAGTGACAAACGTGTACCCACCAGTACTGTATCCCAGTTATAGTGACAGACCTGTACCCACCAGTACTGTACCCCAGTGTTATACAGTGACAGACCTGTGCCCACCAGTACTGTACCCCAGTGTTATACAGTGACAGACCTATGGCCACCTGTACTGTACCCCACTGTTATACAGTGACAGACGTGTACCCACCAGTACTGTACCCCACTGTTATAGTGACAGACCTGTACCCACCAGTACTGTACCCGTGTTATACAGTGACAGACCTGTGCCCACCAGTACTGTACCCCAGTGTTATACAGTGACAGACCTGTACCCAACAGTACTGTACCCCAGTGTTATACAGTGACAGACCCATACCCACTTGTACTGTACCCGTGTTATACAGTAACAGACCTGTGCCCACCAGTACTGTACCCCAGTGTTATACAGTGACAGACCTGTACCCACCTGTACTGTACCCCACTGTTATACAGTGACAGACCTGTACCCACTTGTACTGTACCCCAGTGTTATACAGTGACAGACCTGTGCCCACCAGTACTGTACCCCAGTGTTATACAGTGACAGACCTGTGGCCACCTGTACTGTACCCCACTGTTATACAGTGACAGACCTGTACCCACCAGTACTGTACCCCACTGTTATACAGTGACAGACTTGTGCCCTAGTGTTATACAGTGAGAGACCCGTACCCACCAATACTGTGCCCACCAGTACTGTACCCGTGTTATAGTGACAGACCTGTACCCACCAGTACTGTACCCGTGTTATACAGTGACAGACCCATACCCACTAGTACTGTACCCCAGTGTTATACAGTGACAGACCTGTGCCCACCAGTACTGTACCCCAGTGTTATAGTGACAGACCTGTACCCACCAGTGCTGTACCCCAGTGTTATACAGTGACAGACCCACACCCACTAGTACTGTACCCCAGTGTTATACAGCGACGGACTTGTGCCCACCAGTACTGTACCCCAGTGTTATACAGTGAGAGACCCGTACCCACCAGTACTGTACCCACCAGTACTGTACCCGTGTTATACAGTGACAGACCCATACCCACCAGTACTGTACCCCAGTGTTATGCAGTGACAGACCCATACCCACCTGTACTGTACCCCAGTTGTAGTGACAGACCTGTACCCACCAGTACTGTACCCCAGTGTTATACAGCGACAGACCTGTACCCACCAGTACTGTACCCCAGTGTTATACAGTGACAGACCTGTGCCCACCAGTACTGTACCCGTGTTATACAGTGACAGACCTGTGCCCACCTGTACTGTACCCCACTGTTATACAGTGACAGACCTGTACCCACCAGTACTGTACCCCACTGTTATACAGTGACAGACTTGTGCCCTAGTGTTATACAGTGAGAGACCCGTACCCACCAGTACTGTACCCACCAGTACTGTACCCCAGTGTTATGCAGTGACAGACCCATACCCACCAGCACTGTACCCCAGTGTTATACAGTGACAGACCTGTGCCCACCAGTACTGTACCCCAGTGGTACTGACAGACCTGTGCCCACCAGTACTGTACCCCAGTGTTATACAGTGACAGACCCATACCCACTAGTACTGTACCCCAGTGTTATACAGTGACAGACCTGTGCCCACCAGTACTGTACTGACTAAGGAATAACCTAGAATCGAGGGGTCGCTCTTATCCATAGTTCAACTGGACACAGGATGAATTCTCAGCTCTCCCACCCTCACACTACTGAAACTTGCAGAATGAACCAGTCCCACATTGCATCTGTCGGAGAGGTCCCGTACTCCCACTTTAGTTTATTTTTCACCCGCAGGCTGAAGTTTGTGCCACTAATCTTTCAGTCCCTGATTACAATTTGTTTGAATAAAAGAACGGAGGCAGTGAAAGGCAGAGAGAACAAGTTAAACACAAAGAGACAAGTATCGGAGACAGAAAGTAAATAGAAGAGGCCGGAATGTGTATCAGTCAAGAGTTACAGACATTGCTCAGCAAAAGAAGATTCTTTCATTGTCTTGTCCAGGAGAGCGGGTAGAGTGGGAAGCACCTTGGACTTGTGGAAAGAGATCTAGAGGGAGAGAGACAGAGATACGAGAGGCACACAAAGAGAGAGAGAGACAGAGACAGCCAGAGTCCGCGCCTTCAGGAGAGGTGGGGAAACTCTGAAAAATATCCAATCTGAAAATACCTCTGAGGATTCTGCAGGCGATACTGAACAACAGGCTACTGGATACGGACTGAGTCCAACTGGGGGAGGGGGTCACTGACCAAAGTTATTCACACCTCCCTCAGAGAATAAATTCAACAGAACCATCACTGAAATCTGGTCGCAGACTCTGTTCAAAGTGCATGAGAGGCCGAGCCGTCGAAATTGTAAACTTGGAGATTAGTGCTCAGAATTTAACAGAAAATGTTGCAAATACACAGCAGGTCAGAGAGGGAGAGATAAATACAGAGAAAGAGCGTGAACGAGAGAAAGAAAGTGAAAGAAAATGAAAGAGAAAGAGAATGAAAGAGAGAGACAGGAGAATGAAAGAGAAAGAGAATGAAAGAGACAGAAAGAGGGACATTGACACCGAGACAGAGGCAAAAAGAGAGACAGAGAGAAAGAGAGAGGGACAGAGACACGGAGAGAGACACATTAAGAATGAGAAAGAGAGAAAAAGAGAAAGAGGGACAGAGACACAGGAAGAGATAAAGAGGGACAGACAGAGAGAGAGATAGCAAGAAAGAAACAGATAACACAAGGATAGAGTCCTTCATCAGTGCTCAGACCCTGAGGTGAAGGATTCAGCGACAGATTCCTGTTCATTAAGATGCACTTACCATTCTCCTGGTGGAAGTATGGCTGGGAGATCTGGGCCGAGGTCATTCCGACCAGTGTCCACCACAGCAGAGGTGCCTGTACCACGACACACAGTGGCAACCAGCAACACATCCTGCAGACAGCCAGGGAAACACAAGTGATGCCGAGAGTGAAGACTCCTGACTGACCCTAGCCTCTTCACAGGGTCAAAGGGCGTCCAAACACTACACAGCTGGAGGGAAAGAGGGAGGTAGTGAGTGAGAGAGAGAGAGGAGGTAGTGAGTGTGAGAGAGGAGGAAGAGTGAGAGTTAAGGAGAAATAGGGAGGCAGGGGAGAGAGGGAAGGACCGAGAACGGGGAGGGAGATAGGGTGGAAGGGGAGAGACAGGAAGGGGGAGGAGAGAGAGAGAATGGAAGGGAGGAGAGAGAGAGGGAAAGAGGGAAGGAGAGAAAGTAGGGAGAAAGAGGGAGGGGAGGGAGAGAGGAGAAGAGGGAGGGGAGAGAGGGGAAGAGGGAGAGAGGGGAAGAGGGAGGGGAGGGAGGGTAAGTAGGGAGGGGAGGGAGAGAAGGGAGAGAGAGAGGAGAAGGGTGGGTGGAAATAGGGTGGGAAGGGAGAGCGGGAGGGGGAAAGGGAAATAGAGTGAGAGGGAGGGAGGGAGAGGGAAGGCAGAGGGGGAGCAAGGGACAAGGGGGAAAGAGTTAGAGGGGGATGGATGGAGGGAGGGAAGAATTTAGAGAGGGAGGGAAGAATTTAGAGAGTGATGGAGGGAAGGGGTTAGAGGGGGTTGGAAGGAGAGAGGGAAGGAATTAGCAAGGGATGGAGAGAGGGAAGGTGTTAGCGGGAGAGGGAAGGAGTCAGAGAGGAGAACGGGAGCGCACTGGCTCCGAGCGGCTCCCTATAGCCGGGCTCCGGGTGTTCTATGGGACCGGGACTTTAGTCTGAAGTGAGCCGGAGCAGAGCGCTCTGTGCCGCGGTGAGCGGCTCTCGGTGCCGGGGTCCCGAGCGCGGAGTATCGGCCGCTCTCCGTTCAGTCTCGGTCCGATCCCGCATTCGGACCCGGAGCTGCTGCAAAACCCGGACTGGAGTGCGACCCACCCGGACCGGCGGAGGAGGGTCCTTAAAGGGGACGAGATCCAGCCCGGGCGGGGTAGATCCTGCTGAGGGAGCGGGGGGGGGGAAGAGATCCAGCTCGGGGGAGATCGCGGGGGGTGGGGGGGAGATCCATCTGAGGGAGCGGGGGGGGGGGGTGGCGGGAGAGATCCAGCCAGGGCGGGGTAGATCCTGCTGAGGGGGGGGGGAGAGATCCAGCTCGGGGGAGGGGGGAGATCCAGTTCGGGGGAGGGGGAGATCCATCTGAGGGAAGGGGGAAATCCAGCTCAGGGGTGGGGGAGATCCAGTTCGGGGAGGGGGAGATCCAGCTCAGGGGTGGGGGAGATCCAGTTCGGGGAGGGGGAGATCCAGCTCAGGGGGCCCCACCCATCAGAATGCACTCTCCCAGGAGAGGGTCTTCTTCATCAGGTACCGGCAGCTATTGGGGAACAATAAGTGATGAGGTTCAGTATCAACAGGGACTTTGTCTGCTTCTCCATTGTTGGGCAGCGTCTGTTAAATAACGCCACTGGCCGCAACTTTTATATCAAACGGTCTTTCCAAAGCTCTACAGGTGGAGAGCAGAAACATCCACTG